>NW_005871217.1:0-100902 GCF_000147115.1 Myotis lucifugus | reverse complement strand
CAGCCTGAAGTCCCCTGGCCTGGCACCAGGGCAGTGGGCACGGCCTGAGGTCCCCCGTCAAGCCCTGCCTGGTGGGAGGCACAGCCTGAGGTCCCCTGTCAAGTCCTATTGGGGGGGGGTTGGGGGGAGCGCGTGTCCTCAGGTCCCTGCTGATTGCTCCTTAAGGCTCATTATGGGAACTCAGCCTCAGCTGTGGGTGCAGCCATCCTTGTGCTAGAGGGATGGTTATTTTGCATGTTTCTTATTATATAGGATGTTTTTAAATTTCACTTTACTGGTCCTTTCTCTCTCTCTCTCTCTCTCTCTCTCTCTCTCTTTCTCTCTCTCTCTCTCTCTCTCCATATATATATATATGAGAGAGAGAGAGAGAGAGAGAGAGATTGTATATGTATATGTATACACACACACACACAATCCATCTTTTCCTAGTCCTGGATTATAATATACAAAGAGTTTTCTACATTTATTTTTATTAGACCTTTTCAAGGTCAGGATTTCTCTATGTCATTATCATTCCTTAACATCAGATTTGATTACCTTAGCCAGATTTGAAGACCATTTAGTTTGTTGGTGACAGACTCAGGACAGAACCCAAGTCTTTCTAGTTTCTAGGATCTTTCTTTCATTCCATAAAAACTTTACTGGGATTTAACAAAAAATAGCACAGAATGGCTTTAGTAGACATGGTACATCTTTCATTGTTGCTCCCTGTTTTCATCAGCTTTCAATATGCTGGGAGTCATTCCACAAGAATCCTGCACCGCAGCATATTGACTTCATAGAACTTTGATTCTGCAACGCATCCTTCAGTGATTTGGTCCAGTGTTTAAAAACTACAGTCACCGTAGCTGGCCACATTGGAGGGTTGGTTTGGGTCATGCAATGAGTGTCAGGGTGCATAAAGAAGAAAACACTGCACATGAACTAAAGGGCCCAATGAATGACATGCTATTGGGATTGGGAACGTGGTCATCTGACAGTGAGCAGTGTGCATGAAGCCAGCCTGACCTGACTGCAAAGGTCTTTCTCTCCCCAAGTCCTGCTAATGCTTCTGATTCTGCTTTAAAGAGTAGTGTGCACAACTAACTGAACTCATGTATACTGACAACTTCTTTCCTAAAGAGGCTACTTTTTTTCTTCTTTTTCTACATGAAATGGGAGAGGGAGAGGGGGGCTACTTTTGATTGGACATGCAGTTCCTCCCTAATATTTCTTTCCATAGGTCTCCTAGAGGGCCTTGGGCCAGGGCTCCAGAGAATGTCCTCCCAGTTCCAGCTCTACCAGCCTTCCCCATTTCCCTAAGTCCCTTTGCTTTCTGGGCCTGCTGTTTCCTCAGTCTTAATAAGTGAAGGCCTACCCAGTTTTGGTCAGTGGTTAGAGCGCTGGCCTTCTGACTGAAGGGTTTGGGTTTTGATTCTGGTCATGGGCATGTATGTACCTGGGTTGCAGGCTCAATCCCTGGCCCCCACAGGGGTGTGTGGGCAAAGCAACCAGTCAATGTGTCTCTCACCTCTCTCTCTCTCTCTCTCTCCCTTCCACTCTCTCCTAAAAAAATCAATGGGAAAAATATCCTCAGATAAGGAGAGAGAGAGAGAGAGAAGTTAAGCTATGTTATTGGTTGAAGAGGAGGGCGCATCTAGGAAAGGGTGTGGTGAGAGAGCCCCTGCTCCTAGTACAGAAACTCCTCTTTTTTCTTGTCTGTATTGGAATTCATTCAGGGAAGGTTTAATTTACTTTGACAGAGTTTGATATCCCCTGAACTACATGGTCTCTCAATTTTCCTCTGTGCTCAGTCCTGCATACATGAAAGGGAGTAAGGAGAGGAATGAAATTATAGATATGAATAGACTGGGCCATCCTCAGGAGTACCACACACTAAAAATAAACTCAAAGCTTAGGTCCCCAACACTGTCAAGTTACTATACCTGCTTTTGTGTTAATGAAAAAATTATCTCTCATAATTTTTTAAAATTATAATTTTTTTAAAAAATTATCTTTCATTATCCCTAATGAAAGAGAAACTTCCATCTTTTTAAAGCGAATGTATTTTTGCCCTCTTATTCAAAAGACTAAAATGTACCTATTATATAAGTGCAATGACTGCAGAATCACTAAATAATGAAACTATAGAAATTTGAGTCCTTTTTTTATTAGCTCCTTGAGTCTTCTACAAAATATCTTTTCCAAAGAGCAAGTCATAATCTTTCCTATACTTGTTAACTAATGGCATGTGTAGTTGTATTATTTTGGCACAGACATCCTTTGTTTTTAATCTAAGAATGTAGGGAAATTGCTTTTTTCAAAAATATGTACTTTTATTGATTTCAGAGAGCTAGGGAGAGGGAGATAGAAACATCAGTGATAAGAAGGAATCATTGTTTGGCTGCCTCCTGCATGCCCCACACTGAAAATCGAGTCTGCAACCCAGTCATGTACCCTTGACCAGAATCAAAACTGGGACCTCCAGTCCACAGACCCGACACTCTATCTACTGAGCCAAATTTGCTAGGGTGAGAGAAGTTTTTGTAGGCCTTGTTTTTTACATTTTGAGGGTTATAGGAACTAAAAACAAAGATGCAACTGGGAAGAGAAAAAAAAGTTTAAGGAGACAGGGCTTGAAGCAAGGAAAACTGGGATTTATTTTAATTAATCTATATTGTCTCCTCCTAGACAAGGGGAACTCATGAAAAATCTGAAGAGCTTTCATCAGTTGATTCTTTTTTATTTCAATCTTTATTGTTGAGAGTATTACTGAGGTCCTCTCTCTATTTCCCCATTGCCCCTTCCACCGGCCCTCCCCTCCCCGTTGCTGCAAGCCTTCACCATCCTATTATCTGATACCATGGACAAAGTATACAGCATATAGATCAGGGAACAGAACAGAGAACCCAGAAATCAACCCAAGGCATTATGGTCAATTAGTATTTGACAAAGAGGCAAGAGCACACAATGGAGTAAGACAGTCTATTCAGCAAATGGTGTTGGGAAAAGTGGACAGGTCCATGCAAAAAAAAAAAAAAGAAAGAAAGAAAAGATAAAGAAACTAGACCACCAATTTACAACACACACAAGAATAAACTCAAAATGCATAAAAGACGTAAATATAAGTCGTGAAACCATAAAAATCCTAGCATAATACATAGGCAGCATAATATCAGACATCTTTCATAGCAAAACTTTACCTCCATACATCCCTAGGCTAAGAGAAAAAGATTTTTTTCAAAGAGTAAAGGACAGGGATGCACTGCGCAGTCTCTGAAACGAAGCGCCATTTGGTGTAGAAAAATGCCCTGCCATTTTTTCTAAGAAGGAAGGGCGGGGGAGTGGTGAGCAGCTCGGATGCATGGAGCAACACTGCCCCCTGCTGACGAGAGAAACGGAACGGGACCAAACACACAATGAAAACACCATTTCCACGACTTTCCCGCGCGGAGCCTGGGGATGCGTGGCTGAACACGAACCGGACCACGGAAACAGCACAGAAAGGCACAGAACGCGCCCAGGGGTTCCAGGGAACCAGCCCCCAGAATGCCACTTTCATAGTCCCGCCCCAGGAACCGTAGAAACAAAGACAGGAAGTCCCTTAGCCGGGACAGGAAGCTCCTGAAGGCGCTGCGCACTGATTGGACAGTCGTGCGCATGCGCAGGATATACCAGTGAGGTCCCTGCCAGTCTTCCAGCGCGCTTATACAGTGCGAGAGGTTTTCTTGTACACTGTGATGGAACTGGGTGACGATCCTGACCAGTGAAGTCCAGATGCTGAGGCCCAACAACGGCAATCGCCCCACTGCTATACGTACAGGTCCCTTAACCACTCCCCTCGCCATCCTCCTGCTCGCCCTGTCCCTAGCCATCACAGCTCTTCCTGTGCCACAGGCTCAGCCCTCACAGGAGACCATTGCCTCTCACTGTCACCCTCCTCCAACGTCCATCACTACCTCACTCACCAGCACCCTCTTCCATTTCAATGGGGAAGACAGAAGCAATGAGGGTGACTTCTCGCAGGTCCCAAATCCAACCGAGCGGGTCTCTGCCCTGACAGTCTCTGCTGCGCCTGAGCATACCTGCTCCCGCCTGCAGCCAGCCCTCACGCGTGCTCCGCATCCCAGGTCCTCCGCCTGCTCAGGGACTCTGCTCCTGCACTTACCATCACTCCTCTCCTGAACTGTCTCCGAGCAGGAAGGGAGAGGAAACCCAAAGGGGATCTACAGAGCCTATACGTGGCTTCCAAGGAATCAACACATGGGTATTAGAAGCAGAGGGCTGTTTGCTTTTCGGTATGTTATATACCACCACCAAAACAAGACAACACCCCAAGACGCAGGTAGCAGACAGCCCTAAGGATCCTGAGGACACTGACACAAGGCAATGTTCCAGAGCTGGCATGAACCTCAGAGGAGATGAGTTAAGTGAGGGCGGATGATCAGGGGTTTCAAGGAGCACTGGGTCTACAAAAAGACCCCGTCCTCACGCCTGCTCCCATTCTTTGTCCCGATCTAGGACGAAACCTTCAGTACACTCTGGCAGCGACCTCACTGGGTTCCTGTGCTCATACCCCAAACCCGGCAATATGAACACAGCACTAGGTGCTGTTAGCAACTTACCTGATTCCCCTGGACTTCAGACCCCCGCTACTGTGGTTCCGAGAGGTGCACTAGGGAAGTACTCTTGTTGGGGCTTTTGAGCAGGTTCTTTCCATTTTACTGATATCTCACCTGTTTGACATCAGAAGCTGGGCGGGGGGTGTCAAACCTGGCTGGGTATATCTGCTCAGCAGACTGATGTTACCTACAGTTTGCTGCTTTCAGTTTCTCTGGACACTAGAGGGCAGTGGTGCATCGTTTTCCATGCCAGGCCTCCTCTCCCCCGCCCTTTGTGTCTGAAAAAACATGTGTCTTTTCCAGAATTGGTAGATACTTTCTCAATCCCAGCAGCTTCGCTGCCTTAGCAACCACCTTCACTAAATTGCTCCTTCAGGGGCTTCACAGGTGAAACTTCTAATCTGCAGACTGGAACACTTTGCCTTTCAGATCGCCTGTTCTTCTAAGCTGCTGCCTGGGTTGTTTAGCAACATTTATTTCTGCTTCTCTGGGGCGGATCCTCATCGGCTTTCCCCAACTCGTTTTGGGTTTTATGAGCCTTTATGCATACACTAGAGGCCCTGTGCACGAATTTATGCACTGGTGGGGTCCCTCAGGGTGGCCTGCAGAGATCTGAGATCTGGCCCCAGCTCGCGCCAGGAGCCTAGCAGCCCCCAGCCCAGCAGCCCCACCTGGCACCCTGCCTTGACTTGATGCCACCTGCCTGCTCACCTGCTCCACCAGCTATGTCCTTATCTCCTCTGGGCCCATCAGGGCCAGCAGCGACTTTGCTGCCCACTGCCAGTGCAGCATCACCAATGCCCGCCATGTTCCACGCCGCCCCCTGGTGGTCAGCGCACGTCATAGCAAGTGGTCGAACTCCTGGTCTAATGACCATCTGAGGGGATAATTTGCATATTAGGCTTTTCTTATATACCATAATTCAATGATGGCAGTCAGTCAAACCTCACTGTAGAAAATTGGAGGGGGGGGGATAAAATATAATGAAGTTATTCAATCGACAGTCTGATCCTCCAAAACTGACCATTAAGAGTGTTTTGCAATCAATTTCTTAAAGATTTTTCATCAAGCATAAGGTGCATTTTAAATATACTAATGTTCATTTTTGCATCAGGACTTCAACCTCCTCTTGTTAAACACAGGTATACCGTTTGAAAACTTGTTTTTATATTTTTAGTTATCTGAGAAGTAATAGAGACATCTTGCAAACTGTTGGAAGTGTCTGTAAATGTGAAGTTGGAGGTGCAGTGGCCTATGATCCAGAAGCAGCAGAGCCCGTGTGTGAGAGCAGGGGCTGCAGTGCGGGTGGGCTGCACTCTTCCCTCAGCACCAGGAGGAGTACCAGCACTTACCCGGGCTCAGGAAACATTGGGAGATGTTTTCAAAATTTACTTTTCGGTCCTTTTTCTTTCAATATGTATAACCCATCTTTCCTTAGTACTTGATTATAATGCACAAAGACTTTTCTACATGGTGTTTTATTTTTATATTTGGCCCTTGGCACATCAGCATTGTTCTATGTCATTCCCAATTCTTAAAGTCATATTACCTGACCTCGGCCAGGTAAACTCCTGAGACAAATGCTGGTGAAAAGCAAAGTGGTCCATTGAGTGTGGGACACCTGGGAAAACAGGGACTCTTGTCTCAAAGCCCATCGCCACATGACCCCATCAGTGCAGGCAGGGATTTTACAGGCAGAGAGAGGAAAGCAGAACAAAGACATCGAGGGCAGGGGTTGCAAAGTGGTACGTGGCGGCCAGCACGGTACACGCCGATAAGCATCTTGAAACCTGTCAAGTGATGGTCTGGTGTGCGTCATGCTGGTCCTCATCATGCTGGCTCTGGGGCGGAAGGTCAGCAGTTCCCTGGGAACTGGGATGACTGAAGGCCACACTCTGTATGTTTTCAAGTTAGTTCCCAGGATTCTTGGACAAACATGCTGTTTATCTACCAGCTGCATTTACAGAAAGAATATGAAAAGAATGGTGGGTGGGTTACAGCTTCCTACTGTTACATTCCCAAGTGAAGAATTTCCTTTACACCCGGAGGGAAAACTAATGGAGTGGATATGTGATCAGTGGGATTTGTAAACTCCCATCCCCTCCCAACAGGATCAAGAGAGCAGTTGGCCATCCCTGTGGGGCCAAGCCAGGTTGGCAGAAGACACACACAACAAGTGGGTTTCATGCAGGCCTTGTCCGCCAAACTCAAGTGACCTTTAGTGTGGAAATGGTAGAACAAGTCTGGTCAGTGGAAACTACCACCGTCTTGTTCTCTGAAGTCAAATCCTCTCTTACCTGCCCTGCCACAACCCCTCCAACCCTTGCCCCTGCCATCTGTTCTGAAGACGAGTTTTGTTCCTACTGCTGCCAGGTTCTTTTCTTTGAAAATACTTTGCCTTTATGTGTGGAGTTTAAAATAATCTTCATGCTTGGGCAACCTTCTGAGTTAGAATCTGCGGTAGAACATTTGAGGTAAGAGAAAGCTAAAGCCACAATTGAGGGAGAAGTTTATAGAGGAGCATCTACGGGTGCTAATACCACTAGTCCATAAGCACAGAGGAAAGGTCCATTAGGGGCCTGGGAAGGAGAAATCCTCTCTAATGTGTTGGCTACTGTGAAGTATCATTTGTTGTGGGTCTCCCCTTAGTTGGAGGTAGGCAGGGGAATGGAGTTAGAAAAATAGGGATGAAAATAACAGGACAGGCAGATTAGGAAGGGCCTTGTCAGTTTTGTACCAGAGTAAAGCCACACAGGGAAAAAATGACCCTGTAGATATGGCTACATAAAGTAAATTTATCCCTGCATCTGAAAGCCACAGACATAACTAAAAGGAAAACAACAACACACACACAACAACAACAACAGGAAAAGAACTTGCACCATATATGACAGAATGGCAGTCTCTTTCTATACATACAACTGTTAAAGGAAATGTGCTGAGTATTTTCAAAACACAAACAGGTTCTGGTGTGAGTATGAAGGAACAAGAATTCTCACAGAATGTGGGTGGCAAGACAAATGGATCTGTGTTTCTTGCAGTGCGCACCAAGCCTGCTGCGTGTTTACGCCTTCAATCCAGAACTCCTACTTCTGAAAATCTATTCTAAACAACCCGAGGCGGTTAAAATATGCATGCACCACAACATGCTTTTCACATTCCTGGGGGGTAGTCTTTGAGGAAGGTATCAATGTACTTTCCGCATATATATCCTCTTCATTGAATTTCCCTCCAAGTCACTATTGAGTCTTCCTCCCACAAAGCAGAGTGGCCAGTTGAAGTCACCTGCTGCATGTAAATTACAAGAGTGCCTGCCTTTTATCACACTTGGGCTTGTGGCTGGAAACTCTGTACCGGCTACACGCATTACAGGGAATATTGCAGATAGCACCAGCAGTGGTGCCATGACATCTCCAACTGCCCAGCTCCGCCCTGTTGGGGGATTTATGCTGGCCACCACCCCGTGAAGCACAGGCTGTTCCCCCCCTCATCTGATACCTGTGGAAGCTGGCACACAGTCAGGGGTCTCAGGGCTCCTCACAGAGGGCCCCAAAGTTCAGTCAGACGCTACAGATCCCACACTGCTTTGCAGGATGCCTTCCTGCCCCCAACACCAGAGGCTAATAAAAGACTCACTGGGGAAGAGGGTAAAAGAGCCAGCAAAACTTTTCAAAGCATGTATGACATAGTTATTGCTCACAATCGAGTCCTCAATGGAAACGGGGAGGGGGGTGGGGGGAGCCATGTAGGAGCTGTTTCATACATATCATCCCAGCATTAGGGAACAATTCAGTAGTTACAAAGAAAAGAACCTGAAAGAAATTAATAGGTGCTCATTTCTTTAAAAAAAAAAAAAGTGTACTAAGAACACACTGCTTCCCCCTCAGTTTTATTGAGAAAGAATTGGCACACATCACTGTGTAATTTGACGGTGTACAGCATGATGGTTTGGTTTACATATATTGTGAAATGATTGCCACAATAGGATTAGCTAACATCCATCTTCTCCTGCTCACATAATATTGCCATAACAAGAAAATAGAGAAGAAAAGAGAACACTTTTCTCCCTGTGGTGAGAATCCTGAGGATTTATTCCCTGAACAACTTTGCTATGTATTGTACAGCAGTGTTAGCTACAGTACTCCTGTTTACATTATATCCCTCGCCCTTTTTTATCTTATAACTCAAGTTTCTACCTTTTGATCACCTTCCTCCAGTTTCCCTTCCCCCCATCCTCCACCTCTGGCAACCACAAGTCTGATCTCCTTTTCTAGGACTTTTCTTTTTGTAAAGATCCCACATATAAGTGAAATCATACAGGATTTTTTTCTCTCTCAATTATTTCACTTAGCTTAATGCCTTCAAAGTCCATTTATATAATTGCAAATGGTAGGATTTCTTCTTTTTAATGGCTGAATAATATTCCAGTGCTACAAACTTTTCCCACTTATCCATCAGTGGACACTTAGGTTGCTTGCATATCTTGGCTATTGTAAAAATCACTCCTATGAACATGAGGGTGCAGATATCTTTTCAACCGTGTGTTTCCTTTTTCTTTCTTTTTCTGCATATATTCCCTGAAGCAGAACTGCTGGGTAATACGATACTTCTATTTTTAATATTTGGGGGATCCTGCATAATGTTTTCCATAGTGGCTGGAGTAATTAAATTCCCACCAACAATGTACAAGAGTTCCCTATGATGCACATCCATACTAGCGGTGTTTTGTTCCTTGTTATATAAAAAAATAGTAACATATAGGTGATGTGCAATATTATGTGAGTCTCAGGTGTACAACATAGTTATTCGATATTTATATACCTTAAGAAGAAATCACCACAAAAAAGCCAAGACTGATCTTTCTTTACTAGACTTATCTTCTTGCCATTTGGATGGCAGACAGATTAACAGGCATGAAATGACATTTAGTTGTGGTTTTGATTTGCATTTCCCTAATAGCTAGAGATCTTGAGCATTTTTTTATGTATCTGTTGGCATCTCCTATAGCTTTTTGGATCAAAGTCTATTTGGGTCTTTAGCTGACTTTTAAAACTGGGTTACTTGGATTTTTGCTAATACTCCTGTGAGCTCTTTCTATAGTCTGCATATTAATCCCTTGTCACATATGTGGTTTGCAAAGATTTGTTACCGTGCCTGAGGTGGTCTTTTCACTTGGTAGATGGTTTCTCTTGCAGTGGGCACGTATTTCTTGACCTCTTGAAAATACAGGTGTGAGCAAAAACAAAGCAAAAATATAGCTCTGGTCTTTGGGAAAATTACAGGTCAGGGGGTCATTTCTGCTTTTTATGTCAGCCTTTAAATATAATTATTAGTCTTTCAGACTACGTGTACTTTTAGGAAGAGAAATGAATTTTAAAATGTTAAAGTCTTTTCAGATGATTTCTCCTGAAGGTAACTAATGTGAAAAATCTCCGTTTAATGAAAGATGTTGAATTGACAAAGCAATATGAATTTTACACAAAGCACCTTCATGTATGAAAAGTCTCTAAGAAAATTCATCACTAAGTATTGTTCATGGTCATTGATGGGTGATGGGACTGTGGTTTAGGTGACTATATTTCATCAGTCCTCCAAATTTCTACAGTGAGGTTTGACTGACTAATGGATCTGAAGAACATAATGATAAAGGGTCAAAACAACTGGGGGAAACCATTGAGGCCCATTCAGAGGAGAAATAAAATATGAGGAACCAGGGGGCACAACGTTTTCTCTAGAGGTACCTCCTAAGGTAGCAAGTTGCCTCAAGATCAGTGAGGCCAGGTAATCTCAAAGGCCCAGCTCCATTTTTTGCAGAAAGATGTGTCCTATCGTTGTTCCCCACCGTTTTTTTTAAGAAGGAAGGGCGGGGGAAGAGGCGAGCAGTTGTGGTGCGTGGAGCAACACTGCCCCCTCCCGACCAGAGAAACGGAACTCCATCATCACACAACACAAGACTCATTTCCGCGAGTCGGGGGTCTGTGGCTGAACACCAGTAGGACTGCGGAAGCATCACAGAGGAGCGAAGACAGCATAGAAAGTCGCAGGGCCCTCGGAGAGTTTTCAGCGAAAGGGCCCAGGAAAGGCATTTTCACAGTCCCGCCCTCAGAACCCAGCAACACTGGCAGGAAGTCCTGGCACCCGAGCAGGAAGTTCCTGGGGAGACGCTGCGCACTGATTGGCTAGGTCTGCGCCACGCACTGATTGGCCAGGTCTGCACATGCGCGCTGATTGGCCAGGTCTGCACTTGCGCACCCGTGCCCGGTGAGGTGCCTGCCAGTCCCCCAGCCCGCGGGTCCTGGAGGTTGTCCTGCAGACCCGGTTGGAACCTCGGGCTGAGAAGCCCGATCTGTGATGTCCATCCAGGTGCTATGACCCGGCTGCTGCAGCCGCCCCGCCGCCACACGGGCAGGACCCTTACCCGTGCCCTCGCCGTCCTCCTCCTGTTCCCACTGTCCCTGGCCATGAACGAGCTCTGCTAACCTCAGGTCCAGGAGCCTGACCTGGTCAACCTGAACGCGCTCAAGGAGGGTTACTGCTCCTCCTCATGTTTTGTCCACCTCCCCACGGCCATGCCCTGGACGTCAGGAAACCCAGCGCCGCTCCGTGACGTCCCTTGCAGCTCCGCTGTCCGGTCACTTCTGAGCACCTGCCGTGGTCAACCAGCTTTCTACTCTAATGCCTCTGCTTAGAGAGCCCTCAACCCTTAGGGGCGTCCGGTGTGGATGCCACAGCCCTCCTCGCCGTCCACCAACTTGAAGGCTGTCTAAGCGGAGGCATTAGGAAGGGAGCTGGACAAACGGGACATGCTTTTGAGGTGAAGGGGGAGGAGAATGCGAGAAAGGGATATGATGCAGTGGCGCGGGGCTCCCTGCAGGCGTGATCTTCGGATTGGGGGCAGTGGGGGCATACAGGATGGAAGCGAAGAACATCCGTGAGGACGTCTAGGCTCTGTGTTGACCTAGTCTGGCTCATGGGCCCCTGAGGTCACCTGAATGGTTCCAAGTAGTGATGACCAAGGGAGAACTTTTCACAGGACTGGCCTGTTCAAGACTACGGAGAGGGGCGGGTAGAGGGGGCCGGAGGAGGATGAAGAGGGGTTGGTACCGATGCCACAAGTGGGGCACTGGGGTGCCTGGGGCAGTCAAGGGACAAGACCTTGACAACACAGGTCCTATCAGTAAGCTGATCGGTTGCAGCCTGATCCTGGACAAAACCTCCAGTAGATGGGTAAGGGGAGACTGGCTGTGACCTCACTGTCCTCTTTGCGCATGCCCAGAAACAGCCAATCGAAGCGGGGCAGCAGTTCTTGGGCAAAGCTGTCCTGGTCGCCTGGATTTCAAAGTCCTTGTAGATGTGGTTCACTGAGAGGAACCAGCAAAAAAACCTTGCTGAGGCCTTTTGGGAAGGTTTTTGTCCACGTAGTGATACAGTTATCATCCCTGTTGACGTAAGCAGGCGGTTTCTGAACTTGTACTTTATGTCACCAGAGAAGGATTTTTCCCTACAGTTTGCGGTTTTCCGTTTCTCTGGACACTAGAGGGCAGTAGTGCATCGTGTTCCAAGCCAGGCCGCCTCCCCCCCGCCCTTCCTGCTTGAAAAAACTGGGCCTGAGTCTTTCCCATAATTGGTAGAAAGTTTCTAGGCCTCTGCAGCTTCAGCTGCCTTAGCAGACACCTTCACTAAATTGCTCCTTCTGGGGGTTCAGAGGTGAAACTTCTACAGACTGGAACACTTAGCCTTTCAAATCTCCTTTTCTTCTAAGCTACCTCCTAGGTTGCTTAGCAACATTTACTTATGCTTCTCAGAAGGGGATCCTCATTGGCTTCCCCCAACTCATTTTGGGTTTTATGGGCCTCTGTGAATATATACTTCATTTATGCAGTCACTCAAACCTCACTGTAGCAAATTTGGGGGGCAGATAAAATATAATAAACTAATTCAAATCACAGTCCCATTCTCCAATATTGACCATTAATAGTGTTTTCTGACCAATTTCTTAGAGATTTTGCACCAAACACAAGGTACATTTTAAATACACTAAGGTTCTTTTTTGCATCAGGACTTCAACCTCCCCTTGTTAAACTCAGTTATTCCTTTTGGAAAGTCATTTTTAGATTGTTAGTTACATTACTGAAAAAATAAGGGAGACATCTTGCAAACTATTGGAAGTGTCTGTAAATGTGAAGTTGAAGGTGCAGTGGCCTATGATCCAGAAGCAGCACAGTCTCTGTGGGAGAGCAGGGGCTGCAGTGCGGGTGGGCTGCACTCTTCCCTCAGCACCAGGAGGAGTACCAGCACTTAGCCGGGCTCAGTAAACATTGGGAGATGTTTTCAAAATTTACTTTTGTGGTAATTTTTCTTTATATAATTCATCTTTTTCAAGTCCTTAATTATAATATACAAACAGTTTTCAACATGCTTTTATTGTTTGTTTTTTCTTTAGGTCCTTTTGGAGTCAGCATTTCTCTATGTCATTAGCATTTCTTAACATCAGATTTTCTGATCTAGGCCAGGTCAGTTGACTAAGTAAAAGCCATTTATAGATTGTTGGTGACACATTCAGGACAAAGACCAGCTCTTCCCAGTTTCAGCCCTGTTTCCTTCATGGTATAAAAAGTTCAAGTGAAACTTAAGTGAATAAGAATGGCCTTGGTGGAGATGATACATCTTTCATTGTTGCTCCGTTTTCATCAGCTGTCAACATGTTGGGAATCTTTCCAGAAGGATCCTGCCCTGTAGCATATTCACTTGGTAGAACTTCAGTTCTGCAATGCACCTAAGGTGCTTTGGTCCAGTGTTTAAAAACTACAGTCACCGTAGCTGGCCACATTGGAGGGTTGGTTTGGGTCATGCAATGAGTGTCAGGGTGCATAAAGAAGAAAACACTGCACATGAACTAAAGGGCCCAATGAATGACATGCTATTGGGATTGGGAACGTGGTCATCTGACAGTGAGCAGTGTGCATGAAGCCAGCCTGACCTGACTGCAAAGGTCTTTCTCTCCCCAAGTCCTGCTAATGCTTCTGATTCTGCTTTAAAGAGTAGTGTGCACAACTAACTGAACTCATGTATACTGACAACTTCTTTCCTAAAGAGGCTACTTTTTTTCTTCTTTTTCTACATGAAATGGGAGAGGGAGAGGGGGGCTACTTTTGATTGGACATGCAGTTCCTCCCTAATATTTCTTTCCATAGGTCTCCTGGAGGGCCTTGGGCCAGGGCTCCAGAGAATGCCCTCCCAGTTCCAGCTCTACCAGCCTTCCCCATTTCCCTAAGTCCCTTTGCTTTCTGGGCCTGCTGTTTCCTCAGTCTTAATAAGTGAAGGCCTACCCAGTTTTGGTCAGTGGTTAGAGCGCTGGCCTTCTGACTGAAGGGTTTTGGGTTTGATTCTGGTCAAGGGCATGTATGTACCTGGGTTGCAGGCTCAATCCCTGGCCCCCACAGGGGTGTGTGGGCAAAGCAACCAGTCAATGTGTCTCTCACCTCTCTCTCTCTCTCTCTCTCTCTCTCTCTCTCTCTCTCTCTCTCCCTTCCACTCTCTCCTAAAAAAATCAATGGGAAAAATATCCTCAGATAAGGAGAGAGAGAGAGAGAGAGAGAGAGAGAGAGAGAGAGAGAGAAGTCAAGCTATGTTATTGGTTGAAGAGGAGGGCGCATCTAGGAAAGGGTGTGGTGAGAGAGCCCCTGCTCCTAGTACAGAAACTCCTCTTTTTTCTTGTCTGTATTAGAATTCATTCCAGGGAAGGTTTAATTTACTTTGACAGAGTTTGATATCCCCTGAACTACATGGTCTCTCATTTTTCCTCTGTGCTCAGTCCTGCATACATGAAAGGGAGTAAGGAGAGGAATGAAATTATAGATATGAATAGACTGGGCCATCCTCAGGAGTACCACACACTAAAAGTAAACTCAAAGCTTAGGTCCCCAACACTGTCAAGTTAATATACCTGCTCTTATGGTAATGAAAAGATTATCTGAAAGAGAAACTTCCATCTTTTTAAGCGAAAGTATTTTTGCCCCCTTATTCAAAAGACTAGACTGTTCCTTTATATGTGTGTAGACTGCAGCATCACTAAAAAAAAAATGAGCCGAAACCGGTTTGGCTCAGTGGATAGAGCGTCGGCCTGCGGCCTGAAAGGTCACAGGTTCGATTCCGGTCAAGGGCATGTACCTTGGTCGCGGGCACATCCCTGGTAGGAGATGTGCAGGAGGCAGCTGGTCGATGTTTCTCATCGATGTTTCTAACTATCTCTCTCCCTTCCTCTCTGTAAAAAATCAATAAAATATATATTAAAAAAAATGAAACTTCATAGAAATTCGAGTCCTTTTTTTTTATTTGCTCCTCGAGTTTTCTACAAAATATCTTTTCAAAATAGCAAATCAAACTTTTTCGTATATTTGTTAACTAATGGCATGTGTAGTTGTATTATTTTGGCACAGACATCCTTTGTTTTTGATCTAAGAATGTAGGGAAATTCTTTTATTAAAATATATTTTTATTGATTTCAGAGAACAAGGGAGAAGAAGTGAGAGATAGAAACATCAGTGATGAGAATCATTGATAGGCTGCCTCCTGCACTCCCTCCACTGGGGATTGAGCCCGAAAACTGGCCTGTGCCCTGACCAGGAATCGAACCATGACCTTCTGGTTCATAGGTTGAAGGTTCAACCACTGAACCACGAAGGCCGGCGTGAAATTCTTTAGTCATCCTAAAATTGTGATTCCACAGCTTGCGCTCTTAGCTGCTGAGATGTATTGAGAATACACTATGTGTTAGGCACTCCAATCAGTCCTTTGTATATTATGTGGTGTCATTTATGACAAAAACTTTACCTGTTAGGTTAATATAATTATCCCCATTTAACAGATACAGAAGAAAATTGCTACTTAGATAAGTACTCAGGGGGTCTGTCTAACATGAACCCTATGATGACTGAGGGAAGAAGTTACCCTGGAATCTCATGATCAGGAACACTGGTGCCTTGAAATGTTTGTATCGTCCCAGTGGTGACTGTAATTCATTAATTGGACCTGTAGAAGTCTTTGCTTTGGATGCTCAAAAATCGGGGTCAGCCCTAACCGGTTTAGCTCAGTGGATAGAGCGTCGGCCTGCGGACTCAAGGGTCCCAGGTACGATTCCGGTCAAGGGCATGTACCTTGGTTGCGGACACATCCCCAGTAGGGGGTGTGCAGGAGGCAGCTGATTGATGTTTCTAACTATCCCTCTCCCTTACTCTCTGTAAAAAATCAATAAAATATATATTTTTAAAAAATCGGGGTCAACTTAGAGAGAAAAAATCTAGTAAAAGTGACTCAAGTAGAGGTTAATGGCTTCATTCAGTTGATGTTTTTCTCCATAAGACCAGGTAACTCTGAGCTGAAGCAGAATGGATGTTGTACAGGGAAAGGGGATGAGAGGACCATGTACAGGGAAAGAAGACAGGTTCATGACTGGTATTGCTCAGGTTTCAGTTTCTTGTAACTATCCCAGAGGTGTGGTTTGAAAGGCTGGGAATTAGTTCAACTTGCCTGTTGCTTGGATACTTGGTACAATCCCATTCCAGCAGCAGAGTTCTTTGAGACATGTTTTTGTAGGCCTTGTTTTGTTTTTTTTTTTACATTTTGAGGGTTATAGGAGCTAACAAAAAAGGTACAACAGGGAAGAGAAAAAAAGTTTAAGGGGCAGGGCTTGAAGCAAGGAAAACTGGGATTTATTTTAATTAATCTACATTGTCTCCTCTTAGACAAGAGGAACTCATGGAAAAATCTGAAGAGCTTTCCTCAGTCCCTTCTATTTTATTCAATCATTATTGTTGAGAGTATTACAGAGGTCCCCCCTTTCTTTCCCCATTGCCCCTCCCACCGGCCCTGCCCTCCCCAGGGCTTCACCATCCTATTATCTGTGTCCATGGGCATTGTATAGGGCATGTAGATCATGGAACAGAACAGAGAACCCAGAAATCAACCCAAGGCATTATGGTCAATTAGTATTTGACAAAGAGGCAAGAGCACACAATGGAGTAAGACAGTCTGTGCAGCAAACGGTGTTGGGAAAAGTGGACAGGTCCATGCAAAAAATGAAACCAAACCACCAACTTACACTACACACAAAAGGCATAAAAGACTTAAATATAAGTTATGAAATAATAAAAATCCTAGAATAATATGTAAACAGCAAAATCTCAGACTTCTCACATAGAAAAACTTTCCCGCATATATAGGTCAGGGGAAGAAAAACAGTCATTTATTTCCCAAAGAGTAAAGAACCCACTGCGCAGTCTCTGAAACGAAGCGCCATTTGGTGTAGAAAAATGCCCTGCCATTTTTTCTAAGAAGGAAGGGCGGGGGAGTGATGAGCAGCTCCCACGCATGGAGCAACACTGCCCCCTGCTGACCAGAGAAACGGAACGGGACCAAACACACAACAAAAACACCATTTCCACGACTTTCCCGCGCGGAGCCTGGGGATGCGTGGCTGAACACGAACCGGACCACGGAAACAGCACAGAAAGGCAAAGAACGCGCCCAGGGGTTCCAGGGCACCAGCCCCCACAATGCCACTTTCATAGTCCCGCCCCAGGAACCGTAGAAACAAAGACAGGAAGTCCCTTGGCCAGGACAGGAAGCACCTGAAGGCGCTGCACACTGATTGGCCAGTCGTGCGCATGCGCACGATATACCAGTGAAGTACCTGCCAGTATTCCGCCTGCATATACAGTGCTAGAGGTTTTCTTGTACACTGTGATGGAATTTTGGGCTGAGGGAACTGAACAATGATGCCCAGGTGCTGTGGCCCAAGAACCGCTGCTGTGTCCCAATTCCCTCGACATCCTTCTCCTGCTCCCCCTGTCTCTAGCCATGACAGAGTTCATCCTCTGACATGGGTTCAGCCCTTATTCCTGGGAACCCTCCTGGGAACCTCAAGGTCCAGGAGCCTGACCTGATCAACCCTGACACGTTCTCAAGGAGGTTTTACTGCTCCTTCCCTTGTTGTGTCCACCTCCGCATAGACATGCTCTGCACATCAGGAAATCCAGCGCTGCTTTGTGATGTCCCTTCCAAGCATTGCCTCTCTGATCACCTGTGCACACCATGGTAAACCAGCTCTCTTCCTCTAATGCCTGTGGTTAGAGAGCATTCAACCTTTGGCGAATTTCAGTTTGGATCCCACAGCCCTCCTCACCACCCAGCAGGCCCTTGCTTACCTAGTATACCTAGGCCAGTGGTCGGCAAACTCATTAGTCAACAGAGCCAAATATCAACAGTACTTCTTCAAAATAGACTCGCCCAGGCCGAAAACCAACTTCTTCGCATGGGCCACGAAGTTTCAATCGCACTGTACCTGCATGTGGTATTTTCTGGAAGAGCCACACTCAAGGGGCCAAAGAGCTGCATGTGGCTCGCGAGCCGCAGTTTGCCAACCACGGACCTAGGCCTATAAACTCCCCATCTAATATAGCTCTCTTGCTCCTTTCTCCCCCCTCCACACTCTCATGCTCTGTCCCTGCCTGTATGTGAGCACCTGAGCATTGATGACAAAAACACAAACCTCACTGAATTGTTCATCTTATATGCATCACCAGGGGACCATTGCCTCTCACTGTCACCCTGCTCCAACCTCCATCACTACCTCCCTCACCAGCACCCTCTTCCATTTCAATGGGGAAGACAGAAGCAATGAGGGTGACTTCTCGCAGGTCCCAAATCCAACCGAGCGGGTCTCTGCCCTGACAGTCTCTGCTGCGCCTGAGCATACCTGCTCCCGCCTGCAGCCAGCCCTCACGCGTGCTCAGGATCCCATGTCCTCCGCCTGCTCAGGGACTCTGCTCCTGCACTTACCATCACTCCTCTCCTGAACTGTCTCCAAGCAGGAAGGGAGAGGAAACCCAAAGGGGATCTACAGAGCCTATTCGTGGCTTCCAAGGAATCAGCACATGGGTATTAGAAGCAGAGGGCTGTTGGCTTTTCGGTATGTTACTTACCACCCCCAAAACAAGACAACACCCCAAGACGGAGGGAGCAGACAGCCCTAAGGATCCTGAGGATGTTGAATAGATAACAGAGTGTTGGGAAGTTGGGGTGCACCTCAGAGGAGATGCTTTAAATCAAAGAGGGAGAAGCAGGGTTTCCAAGCAGTACCAGGTTGCAGGAAGACCCCCATCCTCACTCCTGCTACCATTCTTACCTCAGTGATCCACAGAGTTACCAGGTTGAAAGACGCAAGATCACCCAAGTCAAAGGCCTACATTGGTAATATAGGGGGAAAGAACAAGATTGAGTGAACTAAAGAAGGGAATCCTGGAAGGAAACAGAAGAGTTTTGGGAAAAGAGGCATAAGAGGGAAGGTGAGTTGTACTGGAGGACCAGACAGCAGTCCTGTGATGAGGGCAGTGGGTGCAAGGGGCTTGGGGTTGGGGTTGGGGTGACGGCAGGAGCTGGAGTCATGGGCACTTGAATGGCCACCAAGTTCAGACAAAATGTCTCTGCAGACACTTCTCCTTGCAGGACCGTAGAAGCCCAGGAAGCCAGGAGAGCTAGGAGAGGTTTGCCTTGTCTGGGTCCTGGACGCGGATGGATTTAAAGCACCTGTAAGGCTAAGCCTGTGGATGAGACTGGCCTCGGTCACTCACACCTGCTGGTGATGAGGCCGTGCTCTGGGGTCCCTGAGATGAGGAACAGCGGGGCTGGGCCATGGGGCAGTAGAGCGGAGCTAGCTTCTGGTTCTAGTCCCTGCGGAGGTGGGCATCCATCTCCCCACAGATCCCCACAAAGGGCACGGTGGGTTGTTAGAAGGGCAGGGAGAAACAGGACTCAACTTCAGCATCTTACTGAGGGCCACAGGTCTCAGGCCGCCATGAGACAACTGTGAGCCTGTGTCTGGGGTGAAGGAGCAGGGTCCAGTCCCTGAGATTTCTGCCGCTGCTACCTGGCCACAGCCGGGCACTCTAACCACTCAAGGTCTTTGTGCAGGAGTCCGTGTTTTCCCAAAGCTCTTCACCCCTGTGTGGGGGTGGGGGAGGGTAGGACCAGAGCTGAGACAGCAAACGATGAGGAATGGGGCTGAGGCGGACCATGATGGAAACTGGAAGAACCAAGCCCTTCCTACAGATTGACCCTTTCAGTCACCAGGTTGAGACAACAGGATCCCAGTGGCTTCTGGGGGACAAGTCCCTGGTTTCCCCTTGAGAGACTCTAGGGCCTCCAACCCTTTCTGTCCCCTTAAGAAGAAGGGGGTAGAGGGTATGGTTTTCTGAGCTGCAAGAACCCAATGAGGGAAAGGGGATGTAAATGCTTCCTAAGTCACATGGCCTCATGTACAGGAAGCCTGCTAAATTAAATTCTGATATTTAACTGATGGTTTGCATTATTCAATGGGCTCTTCTCTGTGGAAAACACACTCCAGTGACAAGGGGCACCCGAGTTGCCCAGAAGTGGAGAACTGAGACCTGCTCATAACTAGGAGGGTTTGATGGCTGCCATCCATGGACAAAAAGCGGTGCTTATGCTCAGGGCTGGGATGCGTAGGACACAAGGGCCGGGCCCCCCTTGAAGTATAGATTGTCTGGCCCTGGCTGGTTTGGCTCAGTGGATAGATCATCAGCCTAGGGACTGATTCAATTACGGTCAAGGGCACATGCCCAGGTTCCTGGATCAATCCCTGTTACAGGGCATGCCAGGAGGCAGCCGATCAATCAATGATTCTCTCTTATCATTTATGTTTCTATCTCTCTCTCCCCTCTCACTTCTTTTCTAAAATAAACAAAAATGTATTTAAAAACAAAGAACAGATTCTCTGAGGACAGCCGGCTGGGCAAGACATCCTGGGAGATGCTCTGGGTGTGCCAGCAGCTCTTTCGATACTCACCCAGGCCTCAGCTCAGAGAGGACACTGGCATGATTCACCTTCCAAAGAAATAAGGAGGAAAACAGCACCTTCTCCTAGTAAGAATACTGACTTTCTGCACCTTCCCCAGGCTTCCTTTCCTGGCTCTGGAAACCTTTTTCTGCAGCCCAGCTCCAGGACTCCAGCCTTGCAGTGATGGCCCGTGCTGTTCCAGGAGAAGGAGCCCAGCATGGCCTGTGGAGGCGAGGACGGCCTGGAGGAGGCCCTGCTGCCCTCAGTGACACCCTCACCAGCTCCTCCTCTCGGTGAGTCTGTCTGGGCCTCTCCGCTCGCTGTGATCTGTTTTAGGGTCCATTCACGGCCGGCTACACGCTGTCCTGGTTAAAGGCAGGGGAGGCAAGGACCCCCAGGTCGCCTCTCACAGGGACAGACTGGAAGGCGGGCACAGGAGCGCCTGTGGGGAAGGTGTGCCGACATCCCAGATTCACAGGGGCTCCTCTGACTGCACCGGCACTTGGGCTGATGCCTTCTGCCCGACTGTGCTGATCTTCAGCAGCAGTGCCCGCCTCTGAATGGGAATATTGGTGAGGGGAGAAGAGGACCCTGCCTTTGCTTCTAATCTGCTAACCGAGCTAAGATGCAACATGTGCATCCATATTCTTGACTCACCTCCCTTCTGAGATGTCTCATTTCTGACTGCCACTGGTTCTGTAGTTTGTTTCCCCATTGACTGGAACAGATGCTCTTTCCTTGTTTTCTCTCACGTTGACTCAAGATGACCCATATTTATGCTGGTCAATGGGGCATACTGTGGAATGTGTTCCTTGTTGAGAACAACAGGAGGTTAAAAGAGGAGGGTAAAGTCCTGATGCAAAAATGAACCTTAATACATTTAAATGCATCTTGTGTTTGATGAAAAAATCTCTAAGTATCTGATCACAAAATATTCTGAATAGTTAATATTGGAGGATGGGACTGCTGTTTGAATCACTTTATTACATTTTATCTGCTCTTCTTCATCCTCCCTCCCCCCAATTTTCCACAGTGAGGTTTGAGTGACTGCCATAAGGGAAGTATAGATTCATAAAGGCCCATAAAACCAAAATGACTTGGGGAAAGCCAATGAGGATCCCCTTCTGAGAAGCGTAAGTAAATGTTGCCAAGCAACCTAGGAGGTAGTTTAGAAGAAAAGGCGATTTGAAAGGCTAAGTGTTCCAGTCTATAGATTAGAAGTTTTCACCTCTGAACCCCCAGAAGGAGCAATTTAGGAAAGGTGGCTGCTAAGGCTGCAGAGGCCTAGAAACTTTCTACCAATTATGGGAAAGACTCAGGCCAGTTTTTTCAAGCAGGAAGGGCGGGGGAGAAGCGGCCTGGCTTGGAACACGATGCACTACTGCCCTCTAGTGTCCAGAGAAACGGAAAACCGCAAACTGTAGGGAAAATCCGTCTTCTGAGTGGACTTTCCAAGCCAGGTTAAGGTGAAGAGATATAATGATAAGTATCACTATATGAAAAAGAACCTACTCAAAAGGCCTCAGCAAGGCCATTTCTGTAGTCCTGCTCTGGGAACCAAAGCAATTGGCTGAAGTTCAGTTATATTTGAACAGTTGTGTGTAAAGCTGGTGCTGTGCTCAGATTGGCTGGTTCTGGGCATGCGCTCTGGGAGCCAGTGAGGTCGCCCCAGTATTGACTCCTGAGGTTTCCTTTCTGATCTAGCTGCAACCTATCAGCTTATAGAATAGGACCTGTGATGTCCAGACCTTGTCCAAGAAGCCAAGCGGCCCACCAGTGGCATAGGTACCAATCTCCTCCCCCTCCCTAGTCTTGAACAGGCCAGTCCTGTGAAATGTTCCCCCTTGCTCATCACTCCTTGGAAGCCTGCAGGCGACCTCTCGGCCCACGAGCTGCACTAGGTCAACATTCAGTCTAGAAATTCTAGGGCCATTCTTCACTTGCTCCACATCCTGTATGCCCCCACTGCCCCCCAGCCCAATATCACGCCTGGGCTTCAGGGAGCCCCGCGCCACTGCATCATATCCCTTTCTCGCATTCTCCTCCCCCTTCACCTCAAAAGCATGTCCCGTTTGTCCAGCTCCCTTCCTAATGCCTCCGCTTAGACAGCCTTCAAGTTGGTGGACGGCGAGGAGGGCTGTGGCATCCACACCGGACGCCCCTAAGGGTTGAGGGCTCTCTAAGCAGAGGCATTAGAGTAGAAAGCTGGTTGACCAGGGCAGGTGCTCAGAAGTGACCGGACAGCGGAGCTGGAAGGGACGTCACGGAGCGGCGCTGGGTTTCCTGATGTCCAGGGCATGGCCGTGGGGAGGTGGACAAAACATGAGGAGGAGCAGTAACCCTCCTTGAGCGCGTTAACCTTGACCAGGTCAGGCTCCTGGACCTGAGGTTAGCAGAGCTCGTTCATGGCCAGGGACAGTGGGAACAGGACGACGACGGCGAGGGCACGGGTAAGGGTCCTGCCCGTGTGGCGGCGGGGCGGCTGCAGCAGCCGGGTCATAGCACCTGGATGGACATCACAGATCGGGCTTCTCAGCCCGAGGTTCCAACCGGGTCTGCAGGACAACCTCCAGGACCCGCGGGCTGGGGGACTGGCAGGCACCTCACCGGGCACGGGTGCGCATGTGCAGACCTGGCCAATCAGTGCGCATGTGCAGACCTGGCCAATCAGTGCGCAGCGTCTCCCCAGGAACTTCCTGCTCGGGTGCCAGGACTTCCTGCCAGTGTTGCTGGGTTCCGAGGGCGGGACTGTGCTGGGTTCTGAGGGCGGGACTGTGAAAATGCCTTTCCTGGGCCCTTTCGCTGAAAACTCTCCGAGGGCCCTGCGACTTTCTATGCTGTCTTCGCTCCTCTGTGATGCTTCCGCAGTCCTACTGGTGTTCAGCCACAGACCCCCGACTCGCGGAAATGAGTCTTGTGCTGTGTGATGATGGAGTTCCGTTTCTCTGGACGGGAGGGGGCAGTGTTGCTCCACGCACCACAACTGCTCGCCTCTCCCCCCGCCCTTCCTTCTTAAAAAAAACGGTGGGGAACTATGATAGGACACATCTTTCTGCAAATAATGGAGCTCGGCCTCTGAGATTACCTGGCCTCACTGATCTTGAGGCAACTTGCTACCTTAGGAGGTATCTCTAGAGAAAACGTCGTGTCCCCTGGTTCCTCATATTTTATTTCTCCTCTGAATGGGCCTCAATGGTTTCCCCCAGTTGTTTTGACCCTTTATCATTATGTTCTTCAGATCCATTAGTCAGTCAAACCTCACTGTAGAAATTTGGAGGACTGATGAAATATAGTCACCTAAACCACAGTCCCATCACCCATCAATGACCATGAACAATACTTAGTGATGAATTTTCTTAGAGACTTTTCATACATGAAGGTGCTTTGTGTAAAATTCATATTGCTTTGTCAATTCAACATCTTTCATTAAACGGAGATTTTTCACATTAGTTACCTTCAGGAGAAATCATCTGAAAAGACTTTAACATTTTAAAATTCATTTCTCTTCCTAAAAGTACACATAGTCTGAAAGACTAATAATTATATTTAAAGGCTGACATAAAAAGCAGAAATGACCCCCTGACCTGTAATTTTCCCAAAGACCAGAGCTATATTTTTGCTTTGTTTTTGCTCACACCTGTATTTTCAAGAGGTCAAGAAATAAGTGCCCACTGCAAGAGAAACCATCTACCAAGTGAAAAGACGACCTCAGGCATGGTAACAAATCTTTGCAAACCACATATGTGACAAGCGATTAATATGCAGACTATAGAAAGAGCTCACAGGAGTATTAGCAAAAACCCAAGTAACCCAGTTTTAAAAGTCAGCTTAGGACCTGAATAGACATTTATCTAAAAAGCTATAGGAGAGGCCAACGGATACATGAAAAAATGCTCAAGATCTCTAGCTATTAGGGAAATGCAAATCAAAACCACAACGAAATGTCATTTCATGCCTGTTAATCTGTCTGCCATCCAAATGGCAAGAAGATAAGTCTAGTAAAGAAAGATCAGTCTTGGCTTTTTTTTGTGGTAATTTCTTCTTAAGGTATATAAATATCGAATCACTATGTTGTACACCCGAGACTCACATAATATTGCACATCAACTATATGTTAATTGTTTTTTAAATAACAAGGAAAAAAATACCGCTAGTGTGGATGTGCATCATAGGGAACTCTTGTACATTGTTGGTGGGAATTTAATTACTCCAGCCACTATGGAAAACATTATGCAGGATCCCCCAAATATTAAAAATAGAAGTATATTATCCAGGAGTTCTGCTTCTGGGAATATATGCAGAAAAAACAAAGAAAAAAAAGGAAACACAAGCTCAAAAAGATATCTGCACCCTCATGTTCATAGGAGTGATTTTTACAATAGCCAAGATATGCAAGCAACCTAAGTGTCCACTGATGGATAAGTGGGAAAAGTTTGTAGCACTGGAATATTATTCAGCCATTAAAAAGAAGAAATCCTACCATTTGCAATTATATAAATGGACTTTGAAGGCATTAAGCTAAGTGAAATAATTGAGAGAGAAAAAAATCCTGTATGATTTCACTTATATGTGGGATCTTTACAAAAAGAAAAGTCCTAGAAACGGAGATCAGACTTGTGGTTGCCAGAGGCAGATGGTGGGGGAAAGGGAAACTGGAGGAAGGTGATCAAAAGGTAGAAACTTGAGTTATAAGATAAAAAAGGGCGTGCCCTAACCGGTTTGGCTCAGTGGATAGAGCGATGGCCTGCGGACTCAAGGGTCCCAGGTTCGATTCTGGTCAAGGGCATGTACCTTGGTTGCGAGCACATCCCCAGTGGGGAGTGTGCAGGAGGCGGCTGCTCGATGTTTCTCTCTCATCGATGTTTCTGACTATCCCTCTCACTACCTCTCTGTAAAAAATCAATAAAATATATTAAAAAAAAAGATAAAAAAGGGCGAGGGATATAATGTAAACAGGAGTACTGTAGCTAACACTGCTGTACAATACATAGCAAAGTTGTTCAGGGAATAAATCCTCAGGATTCTCACCACAGGGAGAAAAGTGTTCTCTTTTCTTCTCTATTTTCTTGTTATGGCAATATTATGTGAGCAGGAGAAGATGGATGTTAGCTAATCCTATTGTGGCAATCATTTCACAATATATGTAAACCAAACCATCATGCTGTACACCGTCAAATTACACAGTGATGTGTGCCAATTCTTTCTCAATAAAACTGAGGGGGAAGCAGTGTGTTCTCAGTACTCATTTTTAAATAAATGAGCACCTATTAATTCCCTTCAGGTTCTTTTCTTTGTAAATACTGAATTGTTCCCTAATGCTGGGATGATATGTATGAAACACCTCCTACATGGCTTCCCTCCCGTTTCCATTGAGGACTCGATTGTGAGCAATAACTAAGTCATACATGCTTTGAAAAGTTTTGCCGGCTCTTTTACCCTCTTCCCCAGTGAGTCTTTTATTAGCCTCTGGTGTTGGGGGCAGGAAGGCATCCTGCAAAGCAGTGTGGGATCTGTAGCGTCTGACTGAACTTTGGGGCCCTCTGTGAGGAGCCCTGAGACCCCTGACTGTGTGCCAGCTTCCACAGGTATCAGATGAGGGCGGGAACAGCCTGTGCTTCACGGGGTGGTGGCCAGCATAAATCCCCCAACAGGGCGGAGCTGGGCAGTTGGAAATGTCGTGGCACCACTGCTGGTGCTATCTGCAATATTCCCTGTAATGTGTGTATCCGGTACAGAGTTTCCAGCCACAAGCCCAAGTGTGATAAAAGGCAGGCACTCTTGCCCTAATCGGTTTGGCTCAGTGGACAGAGCATCGGCCTTCGGACTGAAGGGTCCCGGGTTCGATTCAGGTCAAGGGCATGTACCTTGGTTGCGGGCACATCCCCAGGAGTGGGCGTGCAAGAGGCAGCTGATGGATGTTTCTCTCTCATCGATGTTTCTAACTCTCTATCCCTCTCCCTTCCTCTCTGTAAAAAAATCAATAAAATATGTTAAAAAAAAAGGCAGGCACTCTTGTAATTTACATGCAGCAGGTGACTTCAACTGGCCGCTTCTGCTTTGTGGGAGGAAGACTCAATAGTGACTTGGAGGGAAATTCAATAAGAAGATATATATGAGGAAAGCACACTGATACCTTCCTCAAAGACTACCCCCCAGGAATGTGAAAAGCATGTTGTGGTGCATGCATATTTTAACTGCCTCGGGTTGTTTAGAATAGAGTTTCAGAAGTAGAGTTCTGGATTGAAGGCGTAAACACGCAACAGGCTTGGTGCACACTGCAAGAAACACAGATCCATTTGTCTTGCCACCCACATACTGTGAGAATTCTTGTTCCTTCATACTCACACCAGAACCTGTTTGTGTTTTGAAAATACTCAGCGCATTTCCTTTAACAGTTGTATGTATAGAAAGAGACCGCCATTCTGTCATATATGGTGCAAGTTCTTTTCCTTGTTGTTGTTGTGTGTGTGTTGTTGTTTTCCTTTTAGTTATGTCTGTGGCTTTCAGATGCAGGGATAAATTTACTTTATGTAGCCATATCTACAGGGTCATTTTTTCCCTGTGTGGCTTTACTCTGGTACAAAACTGACAAGGCCCTTCCTAATCTGCCTGTCCTGTTATTTTCATCCCTATTTTTCTAACTCCATTCCCCTGCCTACCTCCAACTAAGGGGAGACCCACAACAAATGATACTTCACAGTAGCCAACACGTTAGAGAGAATTTCTCCTTCCCAGGCCCCTAATGGACCTTTCCTCTGTGCTTATGGACTAGTGGTATTAGCACCCGTAGATGCTCCTCTATAAACTTCTCCCTCTATTGTGGCTTTAGCTTTCTCTTACCTCAAATGTTCTACCGCAGATTCTAACTCAGAAGGTCGCCCAAGCATGAAGATTATTTTAAACTCCACACGTAAAGGCAAAGTATTTTCAAAGAAAAGAACCTGGCAGCGTAGGAACAAAACTCGTCTTCAGAACAGATGGCAGGGGCAAGGGTTGGAGGGGTTGTGGCAGGGCAGGTAAGAGAGGATTTGACTTCAGAGAACAAGACGGTGGTAGTTTCCACTGACCAGACTTGTTCTACCATTTCCACGCTAAAGGTCACTTGAGTTTGGCGGACAAGGCCTGCATGAAACCCACTTGTTGTGTGTGTCTTCTCCCAACCTGGCTTGGCCCCACAGGGATGGCCAACTGCTCCCTTGATCCTGTTGGGAGGGGATGGGAGTTTACAAATCCCACTGAAATGATCCGTCACATATCCACTCCATTAGTTTTCCCTCCGGGTGTAAAGGAAATTCTTCACTTGGGAATGTAACAGTAGGAAGCTGTAACCCACCCACCATTCTTTTCATATTCTTTCTATAAATGCAGCTGGTAGATAAGCAGCATGTTTGTCCAAGAATCCTGGGAACTAACTTGAAAACATACAGAGTGTGTCCTTCAGTCATCCCAGTTCCCAGGGAACTGCTGACCTTCCGCCCCAGAGCCAGCATGATGAGGACCAGCATGACGCACACCAGACCATCACTTGACAGGTTTCAAGATGCTTATCGGCGTGTACCGTGCTGGCCGCCACGTACCACTTTGCAACCCCTGCCCTCGATGTCTTTGTTCTGCTTTCCTCTCTCTGCCTGTAAAATCCCTGCCTGCACTGATGGGGTCATGTGGCGATGGGCTTTGAGACAAGAGTCCCTGTTTTCCCAGGTGTCCCACACTCAATGGACCACTTTGCTTTTCACCAGCATTTGTCTCAGGAGTTTACCTGGCCGAGGTCAGGTAATATGACTTTAAGAATTGGGAATGACATAGAACAATGCTCATGTGCCAAGGGCCAAATATAAAAATAAAACACCATGTAGAAAACTCGCCCTAACTGGTTTGGCTTAGTGGATAGAGCTTTGGCCTGCGGACTGAAGGGTCCCAGGTTTGATTCCGGTCAAGGGCATGTACGTTGGTTGTGGGCACATCCCCAGTAGGGGGCATGCAGGGGCAGCTGATCAATGTTTCTCTCTCATTGATGTTTCTAACCCTATCTATCCCTCTCCCTTCCTCTCTGTAAAAAATCAATAAAAAACATACATAAAAAAGAAAACTCTTTGTATATTATAATCAAGTACTAGGAAAAGATGGGTTATGCATATTTAAAGAAAAAGGACTGGCCCTGACTGGTTTGGCTCAGTGGATAGAGCGTCGGCCTGCAGACCAAAGGGTCCCGGGTTAGATTCCGGTCAAGGGCATGTACCTTGGTTGCGGGCACATCCCCAGTAGGGGGTATGCAGGAGGCAGCTGATCGAAGTTTCTAGCTCATCGATGTTTCTAACTCTCTATCCCTCTCCCTTCCTCTCTGTAAAAAATCAATAAAATATATTTAAAAAAAGAAAGAAAGAAAGAAAGAAAAAGGACCGGAAAGTAAAACTTGAAAACATCTCCCAATGTTTACTGAGCCCGGCTAAGTGCTGGTACTCCTCCTGGTGCTGAGGGAAGAGTGCAGCCCACCCGCACTGCAGCCCCTGCTCTCACACACGGGCTCTGCTGCTTCTGGATCACAGGCCACTGCACCTCCAACTTCACATTTACAGACACTTCCAACAGTTTGCAAGATGTCTCCCTTATTTTTTCAGTAATGTAACTAACAATCTAAAAATGACTTTCCAAAAGGAATAACTGAGTTTAACAAGGGGAGGTTGAAGTCCTGATGCAAAAAAGAACCTTAGTGTATTTTAAATGCACCTTGTGTTTGATGAAAAATCTCTAAGAAATTGACCCCAAAACACTCTTTTATGGTTATTATTGGAGGATAGGAACGTGGATTAAATAACTTTATTATATTTTATCCCTCCCCCATCCAATTTTCTACAGTGAGGTTTGAGTGGCTGCCATCATTGAATTATCTATAGTAATAAAAGCATAATATGCAAATTGATTGAACAAAGGAACAGCAGAACGAATGCTTGGATGACCCTCTGCGGGCAATTGATGGGGGGACTCTGCCATCCATCGCCCCAAAGAGGGAGGCCCAGGCCACCTGGCTGGCAGCCACAAAGGGAGGCCATGGCCACCAGGAGGCGGCTGGAGGCACCGTCCTGGATGGGCGGGGCCTCCCTCTGTGTAGCAATGGATCTGGGGCACCAGATCCGCCCCACAGAGGGAGGCCCAGGCCAGCCAAGCCATCACACCCCACGCCTGTCACCCAGAGGGAGGCTACAGGTGGCGGGGGAGTGGAGGGCAGCACTGCACAGATGACAAGCAGTGGCAGCGGCGGGGGCGGGGCCAGCTGCTGGCAGCCTGGGGAAGGAAAGCCCAGATAGGCCCTGATTGCTGGCCAGGCCTAGGGACCCTACCGGAGGAATCCTGGATTGCAAGAGGGTTTCCCAGGATTGCAAGAGGCAGGACTGAGGGACAACCCCTCCCCCGACCCCCTGCAGGAATTTCGTGCACAGGGCCTCTAGTGTATGCATTAAGGCCCATAAAACCCAAAACGAGTTGGGGAAAGCCGATGACGATCCGCCCCAGAGAAGCAGAAATAAATGTTGCTAAACAACCCAGGCAGCAGTTTAGAAGAACAGGCGATTTGAAAGGCAAAGTGTTCCAGTCTGCAGATTAGAAGTTTCACCTGTGAAGCCCCTGAAGGAGCAATTTAGTGAAGGTGGTTGCTAAGGCAGCGAAGCTGCTGGGACTGAGAAAGTATCTACTAATTCTGGAAAAGACACAAGTATGTTTTTTCAGACACAAAGGGCGGGAGAGAGGAGGCCTGGCGTGGAAAACGATGCACCACTGCCCTCTACTGTCCAGAGAAACTGAAGGCTGCAAACTGCAGGTAACATCAGTCTACTGAGCAGATATGCCCAGCCAGGTCTGATCTCCCCAGGGTGCTTATGTCAAAGGGGAAGGGGAGGGGCTTCAGTACCTGCTCAAAAGGTCCAGCAAGACTACTTACCTAGTAGCTCTGGGATTCACCATAACAGGGGCTTGAAGTCCAGGCAATTCGGAAAGTTGCTAACAGGACAAGGTGCTGCATCCCGATTGGCGGCTTCTGGGCACACGTGCAGGAGTCCAGTGAGGTCGCTGCCAGTCGCAAGCAAGTCAAACTCGTGGCCTTGTGGGTTTCGTCCTAGATCAGGACAAAGAATGGGAGCAGGCGTGAGGACGGGGTCTTTTTGTAGACCCAGTGCTCCCTGAAACCCCTGATCATCCGCCCTCACTTAACGCATCTCCTCTGAGGTTCATGCCAGCTCTGGAACATTGCCTTGTGTCAGTGTCCTCAGGTCCTCAGGGCTGTCTGCTCCCTATGTCTTGGGGTGTTGTCTTGTTTTGGGGGTGGTAAATAACATACCGAAAAGCCAACAGCCCTCTGCTTCTAATTCCCATGTGCTGATTCCTTGGAAGCCACGAATAGGCTCTGTAGATCCCCTTTGGGTTTCCTCTCCCTTCCTGCTCGGAGACAGTTCAGGAGAGGAGTGATGGTAAGTGCAGGAGCAGAGTCCCTGAGCAGGCGGAGGACCTGGGATCCTGAGCACGCGTGAGGGCTGCCTGCAGGCGGGAGCAGGTATGCTCAGGCGCAGCAGAGACTGTCAGGGCAGAGACCCGCTCGGTTGGATCTGGGACCTGCGAGAAGTCCCCCTCATTGCTTCTGTCTTCCCCATTGAAATGGAAGAGGGTGCTGGTGAGTGAGGTAGTGATGGAGGTTGGAGCAGGGTGACAGTGAGAGGCAACTGTCTCCTGGTGATGCACATAAGATGAACAATTCAGTGAGGTTTGTGTTTTTGTCATCAATGCTCAGGTGCTCACATACAGGCAGGGACACAGCAGGAGAGTGTGGAGGGGGGAGAAAGGAGCAAGAGAGCTATATTAGATGGGGAGTTTATAGGCTGGAGTAGGCTGAGTAAGGAGGGGCCTGTGGAAGTGAGGAAGGTTGTGGGTTCCTAGCTGTAGGCCCGCATGACATTGAAGGTTATTTAAGCAGAGAGATTAGAAGGAGGGAGCTGGTTGAGCCTTGCACAGTGGTTGAGCCTTGCACACTGTTGACAGAGGGGAATGCTAGAAGCGGACATCATGGATGGGCAGGTGGTTTCCTTTGGTTCAAGGCATGATCCTGTGTATGGCGATGCTCAGGTGATCACATGGAAAATAACCCTGAGGTGAGAGTCTCCATGGTGGTTGACCTAGTTAGGCTCCTGGGCCCTGATATTATCAGGAGGTTTCTCAAGAATGAGTTCTGAGATCAGGTAGGTGGTAGTTCCAAAGGACCAGCCTGTACAAAGGCTAGGGCAGGCACAGGGTGAGCAGGGAATTGGCACAGACCATTAAGTGAGGTGGCTTGGGCAGTCAAGTCACAGGACCTGGACATCACAGGCCCTGTCCATCAGCTGAAAGTTTGCAACAGGGGAAACACCTAGCTGAGAGAGGCTCAGAGACTTCTACTGCCCTCTCTTTCCCCCCAAAGGCAGGCCTAGAACCTCCAATGGAAATGCAGCCCTGGATCCTCTGGGGTGGGCTCTGGGACCAGCCACTTCATTCTAAATTCCTCAGTTCTGAGGGTGGGACTATGGAAGAGGTGGTGCTGGTGTTGTTTTACAAGCGTCCCTTGGGCTAATCTCTGCTGTTTCTGACCATAACTGTCATCAGGTATGTTTTTTGAGACATCCTCTGTCCTGTTATTTTGGAAATCTAGGGGAAAATGGGAATTTTCTTGCAAGAATCATGTCTCTGAGTTTCTCTGGTCAGCAGGTGGCAGCATGGAGCCACAAAATCCTCTCTCCCCCTCCTTTTGTGTTTGGAAAAAATGTTGGGAGCCATTTCTGGAAGAATTGCTCAATTGTTTCTGCACCGGAGCTGGCTGGTTCCTTCCTGGGGCTGAACTGTTCCATTCTTGGCAGTCCTAGTGAAAATGAGGTGCCTCGGTTCCTCAGCCTCATGTATTTCTGATTCTCTGAATGGTCTTCCCATTGGCTTTGAACCAGTATATATTTTTTCAGTTAGCCCTAAGCACGCAAACCGCAATGTAGAATATTTGGAAGACTGATAACGTATAATAAAGTAATCTAAACCCCAGTTTTATCACCCGCTGATGACCATTAATAATGTGTAATCCATTTCTTTAGAGGTCTTCCCATCCATAAAGGTGCATTGCACACAGAAGGAGATTCTTATTACATTGTGATTACAACATATTGTATTAAACTCAGGTTTTTCGTGTGAGTTAGCTGTTCTAAAAATAATTTGTAAGGACTTGAATAATTTTTATTCCTTTTTCTTCTTAGTAGTCTATATAGTCTTAAAGAGTGAAAATGTGATATTTGATAATGGAGATAAAAAGCAGAAATAAACCGTGACTCCTATCTCAAAGAGAAACACCCTACTGTTACCTTCCTAAGGATGGGAGCTATCTTTTTGGCTTTGTTTTTGCTTAACATTGTATTTTCAACGTAGGAAATCCACTTGTTTTGTCTGTCCTCCAGCATCCTAACTTTATTATCCCCATGGTAAGGGCCAACTGCTCTCTGCTTCTGTCCAGTGGGAATTGGGATTTACAGAACCCACTGAAATTTACCATTTAGTCACTCCATTATTTTCCCCTCAGGCCCTAAGGGAAATTGGTCTGATTTTAGCCATTTAAGAAGACAGAGAAAAGACAAAGGAAGAGTAATCACCAACATCCCAAGCACTTTCAACATGTTTTGCATATCACTTTCATTTTTACAGTAATTGTGAAGTTTTTATGGTTGATAGTATGCCACTCCTGTATTTTCTTGAAATTCAACTTTGCTGATACTGAGCCAAATGTTTTGTCCACTACTCCTACACGGTTTTAGAAATATAAACAATAATGGTATGAAAACTTTTTGAATAAACACACACCCACATTTTAGACAATTTGCCTTGCACAGGATCCTACAAGTTGCTACATATTGCTACATTCCTTTACCCAGGAATGTAAGTCAGAAAATCTGATGTTAAGAAATGCTAATGACTTGAGAAATGCTGATCCACAAAGAGCCAAATTTAAAAAAAAGCAAACATGTAGAAAACGGTTTGTACATTATAATAATTGAGGACTAGCAAAAGATGGGTCTTAGATATATAAAAAGAAAAACGATCACAAAAGTAAAATTTGAAAACATCTCTCAGTATTTCCTGAGCCCTGCTAAGTGCTGGTACTCCTCCTGGTGCTGAGGGAAGAGTGCAGCCCACCGGCACTGCAGCCCCTGCTCTCGCACAGAGACTGTGCTGCTTCTGGATCACAGGCCACTGCACCTTCAACTTGACATTTACAGACACTTCCAACAGTTTGCAAGATGCCTCCCTTATTTTTTCAGTAATATAACTAACAATCTAAAAATGACTTTCCAAAAGGAATAACTGAGTTTAAAAAGAGAAGTCCTGATGCAAAAATGACCCTTAGTATATTTAAAATGAACCTGGTGTTTGGTGCAAAATCTCTAAGAAATTGATCACAAAATATTCCTAATGGTCAATATTGGGTGATGGGGCTGTCTTTTGAATGACTTTGTTTCCTAGTGAGGTTTGAGTGACTGTCATTATTGAGCACTGTATTGAAAAGGCCCAGAAAACCCCAAACAGTTGGGGAAAGCCGGTGACTCTGGCCTTCAGAGTAGGTGACTGCAAGTTGCTAAGTAACCGAGGTGGACTTTGGAAGAATCGTCCATTTGGAAAGCAAGTGGTTTTGATCACAGAGGAAACCGCTCACTGGCCACTGCAGGAACCACTGTGCCCAGGAGCTGCAGGAAGAGTGTGCTGGCCGCCCTGCAAAGGGCGGTTAAGACTTTTCCCTGCTCTCTGCTGCCGTGTTTTTTTCAAGCCCGAAAGGCGGGGCGGAGGGAGGCTGGCCCGCGCACGGCCCTCCACTGCCCTCTGCTGGTCGGAGTCACCGGGGCCCAGATCTCGGAGGGAAACCCGTGTTTCCCGCGGAGCTGCTGGTGGAGCCAGAGGGACCGGGGCCGAGGAAGGCTGACTGGGTGGAGAGGAGGGTCCCGTAACGGAGGGAACGGGGACAAACTCAGGGAAGTGGCCCTCGGAACCCCCAACAGGGTCACAGGCGGGACAGGCGCACAGGAATGACGTATGACGTACAGAAGGGCGGTTCTGCGCCCTCATTGGCGGGTTCTGGGCATGCGCCTTGGTGCGCAGTGAGGTTTCCGCCGGCTTCTCTGCCAGCATCTGCTGGAGGTTTAGTCTGGATCCTGCTGCAAAGATCAGCTGCGGGTTTGGACAGGAGTTTTTCAGATTCCTGTGGCCCGGCGGCCCTAGTCGCTGCTCTGCCCCACCAGCAGGACGGGTACCGCCCCTGGTCGTCACCCTACGGCCTCTCCCCAGCTTGTGGACACACTGGTCTCCTGTCACTCTCTCGGTCCTCTCAGACCTCACTCCGCAGAACCCTCCTGGGACTCAGGGTACGGGTGCCCAGCACAGACAACTCGGAGCCCCTCTGCAGTCCAGAAGGTTCTCCCGCTACCCAGCCGAGCACCCCCTGCCAAGGTCATGCCCTGGGTATCGGGAGCTCGGGGCCCTCCATGACGTCCTTCTCTAGCCTTCCCCTCTCTTGTCGCTTCAACACCTTCCCTGGATGTCTAGCTTCCTCCCTTCTAATGCACCTGCTTAGACAGCCTTGAACCCCTCTGGTGCCTCCAGTGTAGAGCCCACAGCCTCCCCCGCCTTCCACCAGGCCTCTTCTCTACAGCCTACCCCGGGGTATATAATCTGCTCCAAAACAACTCTCTTGCTCCTTTCACCACCTTCCTACTCTCCTGTTGTGCCCCCATAGGGACACAGCCTGCTTGTGCCTGAGCACCTGCGCTTTGATGAGACTACCTCACTCACTAGCAATCCTACTTCATCCCACTGACCTCCCCTACTATTGCCTGCAGCACACAGAAGCAATGAGGTCGAGCTCCTCAATGCTTCCCAAACTCAATGGACCTGTTTTTTCTGTGACTCTGCTTCCCCTGAGCATACCTGCTCCTGAGTGCAGCCAGCCCTCACCTGTGCTCGGGATCCCATGCCTCCCACCTGCTCTTATGAGCCGTCTCCTAAAGTATCACCTGCTCTTTGTACATTGGACCATCCCACAACAAATGGGGGAAAGCCAACCTCCATCCCACATGTCATTTTGCAGCTACTGGCACGTTGATGTATTAATTCCAAAGCCAAACCTCTTCAACTCCTCCTGAGACCATTTGCCCCTCCATCCCCTTCAATATGACTTACTTTGCCTATCACTCCACTGCAACTGGTCTACTCAAAGCCAACACTAATGTTCACGTTTTCTGAGCCACAATCACTTTTCTATGCTCATCTTAGGAAACAATCGGTCAGTCATATTGGTCACATGTGACCATTGCATTCTTTATCACTCTGCTGCATTTAATATTTTTGAGGGGAGGGGTGATGTGCCCACGGTGCTCATATTGTTTGTGACAAGGTACACATTGCACAGTTGCCCCACTGACCTGGATAGAGCCTGTGAAATCTTCATCAACATGAAAGACAAGCCCCAGAAGAGAGTGTCCGTTGCAGTCACAGGAGTACGGCCCACAGAAGCAGAGATGGGGAAGTAACACAGCTCAGACAAGGGAGGTGAGTCAAGACGTGCAGAGAGGCTCCAAGTAAATGGGCCTTGAAGGTGTTATGCTCAGAGAAATAAGTCAGAGAAAGACAACTACCATAGGAGTGCACTCACATATGGATTCAAAAGCACAACATAAATGAAAAAGCAAAACAGAAACAGACTCATAGACACAGAGAACAAGATGGATGGTTGCCAAGGAGAGGGGGTGGGGACTGGGTGAATAGAGGGAAGGGACCGAGAATTACAAAGTGGTCGTTACAACAGTCGTGGGGCTATAATGTACAGCATAGGGATTATAGTTAATAATCCTATATAATAAAGAGCTAATATGCTAATTAGACTGAACAGCAGAACAACTGGGAATGACTGGTCACTATGACACACACTGACCACCAGGGGGCAGACGCTCAATGCAGGAGCTGCCCTCTGGTGGTCAGGGGCGCTCTCACATGGGAGGAGCTCTGCTCAGCCACAAGCCAGGCTGATGGCTGCCAGTACAGAGGTGGTGGTGGGAGCCTCTCCTGCCTCCTCAGCAGCGCTAAGGATGTCCGACTGCAGCTTAGGCCTGCTCCCTGCTAGCAAGTGGACATCCCCTGAGGGCTCCCGGGCTGCCAGAGGGATGTCTGACTACCAGTTTAGGCCCAATCCCCCGGGGAGCAGGCCTAAGCCAGAAGGTGGTCATCCCCCGAGGGGTCCCAGAATGTGAGAGGGCACAGGCCAAGCTGAGGGACCCACCCGGGTGCACAAATTTTTGTGCATCAGGCCTACAGTGTTGTAATAAGTGTGTATGGTGCCAGGAAGGTACTGGGACTATCGGGAGAACACTTTGTAAAGTATATGACTGTCTTACCGCTATGCGGTACACCTGCAACTAATACAAAGTCATAGGGAATGTAAACTGTCATTAAAAATAAACTTTAAAGAGGTGTCCTTTCCACAGAGACCACCTGGGGCACTGTGAGCCATAGAGGTGTCATAGGTCCCGTTCCCGCATCATCACACAGACTCACAAGCCACACGTGCTCCTCCCCAATGGGAAAGACCTGGAGATGTGGGGTAGAGATCTGAGAGTGAGCCTTCTCACTGAGGTCACTGAGCATTTGTACACATGGACCACGCCCATGTTGCATCTTAGCTCGGTTAGCAGATTAGCAGCAAAAGCAGGGGCCTCGTCTCCCCTCACGAATATTCCCATTCAGAGGCGGGCACTGCTGCTGAAGATCAGCACAGTCGGGCAGAAGGCATCAGCCCAAGTGCCGGTGCAGTCAGAGGAGCCCCTGTGAATCTGGGATGTCGGCACACCTTCCCCACAGGCGCTCCTGTGCCCGCCTTCCAGTCTGTCCCTGTGAGAGGCGACCTGGGGGTCCTTGCCTCCCCTGCCTTTAACCAGGACAGCGTGTAGCCTGCCATGAACGGACCCTAAAACAGATCACAGCGAGCGGAGAGGCCCAGACAGACTCACCGAGAGGAGGAGCTGACGAGGGTGTCACTGAGGGCAGCAGGGCCTCCTCCAGGCCGTCCTCGCCTCCACAGGCCATGCTGGGCTCCTTCTCTTGTAACAGCACGGGCCATCACTGCAAGGCCAGCGTCCTGGAGCTGGGCTGCAGAAAAAGGTTTCCAGAGCCAGGAAAGGAAGCCTGGGGAAGGTGCAGAAAGTCAGTATTCTTACTAGGAGAATGTGGGGAGCCAATATAGGGTTAAGCCTCGGACTGACCTGTCGGCAAAGGCACAAACAAGTCCCAGCTTAGAGGGCACAGTCCTCTTAGCATATTTAGGCTTGACCTTATAATGCTCCCTAGATCTTACCTGGGACGCTAATGGGCTGAGGGAAGTGCAGCAAGAAGAGGAACAAAAACAAGTGAAACTCACAAGAACAGTGTAAACAAGTGAAACTCACAAGAACTGTGTAACTATGGAAACCACTACCTTGTTTACCACTGACTATAAAATAAAGGCTCAGTTTGCCTCCGGATCTTTCTCTGTGGCCTCAGCCAGGCACAGGAAGATAGAGAGTTCTGACCGCTGTCTCCGTGTAAAACATTCTTCGCCTACTCCGTCCACACCTTTGGGAACCCCTGGACCTCCGGGGCTGGACCCCGGCAGGAGAAGGCGCTGCTTTCCTCCTTATTTCTTTGGAAGGTGAATCATGCCAGTGTCCTCTCTGAGCTGAGATGCCTGAGTAAATATCACAAGAGCTGCTGACACACCCAGAGCATCTCCCAGGATGTCTTGCCCAGCCCGCTGTCCTTGGACAATCTCTTCTTCAAGGGGGACCCGGCCCTTGTGTCCTACACATCCCGGCCCTGAGCACAGCACAGCCTTTTGTCCGGGGGGAGCAGCCATCAAACCCTCCTAGTGATGGGCAGGTCTCAGGTCTCCACTTCTGGGCAATTCAGGTACCCTGGCCACTGGAGTGTGTTTTCCACGCAGGAGAGCCCATCGAATAATGCAAAACTATCAACTCAATGTCAGAAATAGTGTCCACTGTACAGGACACCTGGGGGTCCCTGTACATGGGATCATGTGACTTAGGAAGCATTTACATCCCCTTTCCCTCATTGGGTTCTTGCAGCTCTGAAAACAGTACCCTTTAACCCCTTCTTCTTAAGGGGACAGGAAGGGTTGGAGGCCCTGGAGTCTCTCAAGGGGAAACCAGGGACTTGTCCCCCAGAAGCCACTGGGATCCTGTTGTCTCAACCTGGTGACTGAAAGGGTCAATCTGTAGGAAGGGCTTGGTTCTTCCATTTTCCATCATGGTCCGCCTCAGCCCCGTTCCTCATCGTTTGCTGTCTCAGCTCTGGTCCTACCCTCCCCCACCCCCACACAGGGGTGAAGACTTTGGGAAAACACGGACTCCTGCACAAAGACCTTGAGTGGTTAGAGTGCCCGGCTGTGCCCAGGTAGCAGCGGCAGAAATCTCAGGGACTGGACCCTGCTCCTTCACCCCAGACACAGGCTCACAGTTGTCTCATGGCGGCCTGAGACCTGTGGCCCTCAGTAAGATGCTGAAGTTGAGTCCTGTTTCTCCCTGCCCTTCTAACAACCCACCGTGCCCTTTGTGGGGATCTGTGGGGAGTGGATGCCCACCTCCACAGGGACCAGAACCAGAAGCTAGCTCCGCTCTACTGCCCCATGGCCCGGCCCCGCTGTTCCTCATCTCAGGGACCCCAGAGCACGGCCTCATCACCAGCAGGTGTGAGTGACCGAGGCCAGTCTCATCCACAGGCTTAGCCTTACAGGTGCTTTAAATCCATCCGCGTCCAGGGCCCAGACAAGGCAAACCTCTCCTAGCTCTCCTGGCTTCCTGGGCTTCTACGGTCCTGCAAGGAGAAGTGTCTGCAGAGACATTTTGTCTGAACTTGGTGGCCATTCAAGTGCCCGTGACTCCAGCTCCTGCTGTCACCCCAACTCCAAGCCCTTGCACCCACTGCCCTCATACAGGACTGCTGTCTGGTCCTCCAGTACAACCTACCTTCCCTCTTATGCCACCTTTGCCCAAATGTCCAATTCTTTCCCCCTTTCTGAGTTAACTCAATCTTTTTCTCCCTGATACCACCGATTGCGGCCTTTGACTTGGAAGCTGCTGTAACTCCCCACACGTAGCTGCAATGGGTCGCAGACGTAAGAACGGGAGCGGGAGTGAGGATGGTGTCTTTCTGCAGACCCAGGGCTGCATGAAAGCCCTGCTGTGCACTCCTCCCCTTCAAGCATCCCCCCTGAGCTCATCCAATGTCTCCTTGACTCTGGCATCCACGCCACGGCCTCAGGACGCTCAGGGTTCCTGGTCCCTGCGTCCTGTGATTTTGCCCCTTGTTATGGGGACACACCCTCAAAGGGCACACCCTGCGTGCACCCACCTCTGCTTCCAATGCCCATGTCTGGGTTCCTTGGATGCCAAGCTTCTTGGGAGTGTAGACTCCAGTAGCCTGTTTGTTTGGTCACCTCTCCATCCTCCTCCGTGTCCCCCATCCAGGGAATGTTCCCTTGCGAACTTCTCCAAAGAGCTCCATGTTGGCAAACAAAGTACCCAATGCTGCCTTGCACACAGTCAACACTTTCCATTCCCACAACACCCTCCTTTCTCTTCATCTCTCCCACCTGATTTGTTCTCATCTGTATCCCCTTGTGTGCTGACGGCTTGCTGCATCACCAGGTCTACCTAAGCCAGTGGTCGGCAAACTGCGGCTCGCGAGCCACATGCGGCTCTTTGGCCCCTTGATTGTGGCTCTTCCACAAAATACCGACTTCTGTGCATGGGCCACGAAGTTTCAATCGCACTGTACGTGTGCGCCCGCACGTGGTATTTTGTGGAAGAGCCACACTCAAGGGGCCAAAGAGCTGCATGTGGATCGCGAGCTGCGGTTTCCTGACTACTGACCTAAGCAATCTCAGCTGGACCACAGAGACCCCTCAGGTTGAGACCTGTGGGCACCTCCCCTCAGATGTCACACAAGCCCTGCAATTCTACAGGGGACCTGAAACCTATGTGCCCTGTGTCATGGGCGGGCTCTGCCATCTCCCCATGTCCTTAAACCAAAATCCTAGGAATGCCACTAGGTGTGACCTCCACTACCCCATGCCTCCCCTGGCCCTGCTCTGGAAAAGGCTAAACCATGATCTTCATGTTCCCACGGATGTTGGTAAATACCCCTGTGAGGGCTTCCTCTTCCCAGTCACTGATGGCACCTATGTCCTGGTTTGGCTGGGCCCCTACAGGAAGTCCAGGGAGAACCTGCACCCTGTAATAGTCCCGACCCACTGAGATGCTCACCTTCTTCAGGAACTCCACAGATGCTGTTTGAACTGCAGGGATCAGGCCATAGCAGCAGTGCCCATCGTGGCTGGAGGAGAATGTTTGCTGTGTCCATGGCTGTGCACGAAACAAGGGTTGGCTCACTTTTCGTTTTCATCATAAACATCCTGGCCTATGCGGTCTGTCCCGGAGAGCGTGCATGAACGTGAAAACATATGATCATAAAAAGTGAAAATGGCCCTGATCCGTTTGGCTCAGTGGATAGAGCGTCAGCCTGCAGACTGAAGGGTCCCGGGTTCGATTCCGGTCAAGGGCATGTACCTTGGTTGCGGGCACATCCCCAATAGGAGGTGTGCAAGAGGCAGCTGATCGATGTTTCTAACTCTCTATCCCTCTCCCTTCCTCTCTGTAAAAAATCAATAATATATATATATATATGTATATTTTTTTTTTTTTAAAGTGAAAATGCCCCTGAGCGAATGTCCCGGAGAAGCCTGACAGCTGGTCCTTCGCATGGACGGGTAAAATCTCAGCTCGCTGTACTTCCCACAGAACTCCTGTGTTCTGCCCATGATGGCCTCTGTACACGGTCTCACAAACTTTTAAAGTAGCTAAGCACAGGGATGGCTGTTTCCACGGCAGCAATCCAGGCTCTCACGGGAGAAGGACTCAATGAGGCTCCTGCAGGGGCCACATCCAGACCTACTGACTCACCTCTGGGCGGGGGCAGGGGGTGCCCAGGACCTGCTCTTTTAAAGAGGCTCCGGGGCAGTGCAGGCACCCTGTGGTGGGGAATCCTAAGCACTCCAGTGCCTCACCTGTGCTGCTTTCAAATACAATCCTGGACTTAGAGCCAGGTTTGCTGATCCGCTGTGATGTGTCTTGCCTTTTGAGAGCTGTCTATGGCATCCTTCCTTTTCCCTATACTCACACTCAGAACAATTGCTGGGACTGAGGAGTGTGTTTATGCCACACCTGCCCTTGGCTGCCTGACACCAGGCAGGCGGAGAGGAGGGAGAAGGCCTGGCTGCTGGGAAGGCAGCTGCATTCTGTCGTCTTGGTTACGGCTCTGCTGCGCATCCCCACTGGGTCCCGAGCTGGGGAGGGCTCTCTGTGACGGGGACAACACCCCTCCCCACTCTGTGTGCCTTCCTGTGATTAGAGGCTGAGGCTGAGGGCCCAGCTTGGTTGCCAGGGAAACTGCAGCTGGGTCTGTGGGAGGCGTGAAGAACAGGCAACCCCGAAGTGGAATTGCAGACGCGGGGTGGATTATGGGAGCCGGCCCTGGGCGGTGGAATTGTGAGTCGACCATTATGTCCACCTGAAGGGCGCCTGCGCAGGAACACTCAGGGACACACAGGCAGACAGGCGCCTGCACACTCACCAGCTCTCCTCCTGGCCCCGGCACAGTGCCTCCCTCTGGTGGAGCATCGAGGACACAGAACACAGAAGAGGCAGGGGAGTCCTTGGTGTCATGAAAGCCTCCACGGCTGGGGCATTCGCAGTGCATTTCGCAATTACCTGTACCGAGGTGTAACGTGCAGTTAGTGTGCACAGCAGGGACTTGTAGGAAATTTAAAGGGTTCTGCGACCGTCACCACACCCCAGTTTCAGAACCTTTCTATCGCCCCAAAGAGACCCTGTGTTGCTGTTCGCAGTCCATCTCCACGACTACCTCCGGGCCCAGGCCAGCTGCCAGCTAATCTCTGTCTCTAGATGGACCATTTCTGGCATTTGGAAAACACTGCGTCACGTGTTACACTACCCCCACTCTCTCCCAATACAGTGGGGCCTTGACTTACGAGTTTAATTCGTTCCGTGACAGAGCTCCTAAATCAAATTACTCATATGTCAAATCTTAAAGTGAACGAGTGAGACACGTGATGCTGGGCTGATGTTGTGGCGTTCACTGTGACGTTCGCTGCGTCAACTAGCGGTGGGGTATCTGAAGCTGGCTCGTAACCCGAATTTTAGCTCGCAACTCAAAGCAAAAAATCGGCCGAGAGACGGCTCATATCTTGAAAATCTCGTTAGTCGGGACACTTGTAAGTCAAGGCCCCACTGTATTTCCCTGCCTCCTGGCGCCTCTGATGTCTGGCCTGGAACTTGACACGCTGGATGTGTGTGCACATCATTGGATTCTGGCCCCTAGTCTGTAACTGGTGACCGTATGCCGTCTCACAGGTGGCCCCATGTCTCCTGCTGTACCCCACACGTGGGCGTGAGGACAAGGCCTTTAGGTGGGTTGATAGGGGGTGTCCGCTGACTTCCCCTGGCCCCTTCTCTGTGCGCCCTCATGTAGAGAGGTGGGCCGGTAGCACCACCCTCAGCAAGCCGCATGCCACCTCACCCAACCCTGGTCCTTCTCACCCAGCTCTTCTTCTGCCCCCCAAGCCTCACAGGGGCCCACGAGGCGCTCCCCACCGCATGTATGGGTGTCAGATCCCTCTCCCTGAGAAAAGGCTCGTTGCCCAGGGCAGCAACTGGCTCTGCCATTCCTCCCCCTCCCCCTGCCAACAGCCTGCTAGCATGCAGGGGCAAGGGAAGGGGAGACGATGGAAGCCGTCACCAGGGCACACGGTGGATTGTGGTTGGCAGGACTGACCTGATGTGGCTGCCGGAGTGAGGCCATCCCCGTCTGACCTCTGCCAGTGGGCACGGTCCCCGCCTTCTCTGTAGTCTGCGCGCCCACCTCACATCTGGGACAGGAATCTTGCTCCAGGATGGACTGTGGGAAAGAGGAAGTCAGCTGACATGTGGAAGCATGGAGCATACGGTGCGACACCTAGTAAGGAACCCATGACAGCGAAATGCCACCTTCCCCTGCTCACCCCCGCCCCCCATGACCAGGCTGAAGTCAGGCCCTTGTGCTTCAAGAGGGACACGCCCTGCCTCACTGACCTCCTCCCCGGGGCTGTGAGACCAGCTTGTTGGGCTCCAGGGAGCTCCCACGGTCTCTGCTGAGGTCACAGCTTCAGAATCTAATAAACGCACCTGTTCTCAAGCCACTTCTGTCTGCAGACTCGGACGTATTTGCGGCAACACAGCTCTGGGCCCACCTGAAAGCACAGGGAGAGAATGCAGAATTCATTTTCTCTCCAGTCAAACACGGTCACTTCCTCGTTAGACAGGATCAGGTTCGGGGTGGGGGAGATGTTTAATCACTGGTGCCTCCTGAAATGAAATGCATTCTGCCCCAATCCCGACCTTTAGTAACTCAATGATGTGCTGCCTCTGCTGCAGCAGGCAGGAAACTGCTGTTCCCGCTCACCTCCCGGGACACCAGGCAACAAGGCCTGGCCCTGCAGCCTGAGGCCAGGGGCACCAGCACCACCCGCAGGGCCCTCCTGTGGGCACGCCCTCTGCTCCAGCTCTCCCTGCCCTGCAGGACGCTGTTCCTTTGCCTCTGCCCAGAGGATCGCAGGCTGGTCCTGCTGCAGGGCCGCCAACAGTGCCGTGCGTGTTCTCTGGGCCCCCCCCGCCTCTCCATCCCAATTTGCTCCTCTTGATAAACTGGGATCGGCTGCTCGGGGACTGGAATGTGGTGGTCGCAGATCTGACAGAGAACAGGCCACAATGGGTGAGGAAATCTCAATTCTAAACTTAGTTTCCTTTAATTCGTATCTTTATTGGGTGCCAGGAGGAAGTTAGCCATCAGAAACTCCTCCTAGGGCAGCGGTTCTCAACCTGAGGGTCGCGACACCTTTTTGGGTCGAACAACCCTTTCACAGGGGTCGCCTAAGACCATCGGAAAACACATAAATAATTACATATTGTTTTTGTGATTAATCACTATGTTTTAATTCTGTTCAATTTGTAACAATGAAATTGGGGGTCACCACTACATGAGGAACTGTATTACAGGGTCGCGGCATTAGAAGGTTGAGAACCACTGTCCTAGGGGAGTGCGACTCAGTGGTAGGGAGCAGTGAACATCTGCCTGCATTGGGGTCCTATTCATAATGGCTTACGCAAAGACCACAATGGTGCACCCCCACGTTCCCATTCCACATCCCCTTTCCACATGTTCTTGTTTTTAAAATGTGTCTTTATCGTTGAAAGTATTACAGAAGGCCCCCTTTTTTCCCCATGGACGCCCCTCCTCACTCCTGCCCCTCCCCAGGCCTTCACCCCACTATTGTCTGTGTCCATGGTTTATGCATATTTTCATATTAGTTCTTTGATTGATCTCTTCCCCCCCCTTCCCTCTGAGGATCCTCAGTCTGTTCCGTGCTTCCATGTCTCTGGATCTATTTTGTTTGTCACTTTATCCTGTTCATTAGATGCCACATATGAGTGAGATCCTGTGATATCCGTCTTTCTCTGACTGACTTATTTCACTCACATAATGCTCTCCAGGTCCCTCCATGCTGTCTCAAAGGGTAAGAGACCCTTCTTTTATACTACTGCGTAGTATTCCACGGTGTAAATGTACCACAGCTTTTTTATCCATTTATCTGCTGGTGGGCTCTTGGGCTGTTTCCAGATCTTAGCTATGGTAAATTGTGCTGCTGTGAACACAGGGGTACATATATTCTTTCTGATTGGTGTTTCAGGCTTCTTAGCATATATTTGTAGAAGAGGACCACTGGGTCCAATGGCAGTTCCATTTTCAATTTTTTGAGGAAACTCCACACTCTTTTCTGCAGAGCTTGTACCAGGGTTCCTGTTTCTCCACATCCTCACCAGCACTTGTCGTTTGTTGATTTACTGCTGGTAGCCAATTTGGCAGGTGTGAGGTGGTATCTCATTGTCGTTTTAATTGGCATCTCTCTGCTGATTAGTGACGCTGAGCATTTTTTCATATGTCTCTCGGCCATTTCTATGTTCTTTTTGGAGAAGTGTCTATTTAGGTGCTCTTCCCATTTTGTGGTTGGATTGTTTTGTCTTCCTTTTGTGGAATCGTATGAGAACTTGATATATTTTGGAAATTAGCCCTTTATCAGATGTATCATTGGCAAGTATGTTCTCCCATACATGTGTTCCCATTTGATTTGGATCCTGGTTTCTTTTGCTGTGCAGAAGCTTTTTATTTAGACGCAGTCCCACTTGTTTATTTTTTCCCATGTTTCCCTTGCCCTAGGGGTTGTATCAGTGAAAATATTGCTAAGTGAAGTGTCTGATAGGATTGCTGCCATTGCTTTCTTCTAGGATTTTTATGGTTTCACGACTACACGGAAGTCATTTATCCATTTTGAGTTTATTCTTGTGTCAGTGTAAGTTGGTGGTCTAGTTGTTTTTTTGCATGTGCCTGTCCATTTTCCCATCCCCATTTACTGAAGAGAGATGCGTGAAACCAACCTCATGTTAGCACACGTGCAGGGGAGCACTCACTGGGCTGCTGACCAGAGGCAGTCAATGCAGTGGCACAGAAGCACATGGGCATCGCAGGGCATTCGCACTGCAGAGGCTTTCTGTCCAAGGAGAGCAGCGCAGGGAGGAGACAGAGACCGGGTGTGAAAGTGACTGCATGCATCACGGAGCCATGACACAGGAGCTGAGGACCACTGCTGCGCAGCCTCCCGGCCTCAGAGCGCCGCAGGGCGGTCCCATTCCCCGCAGAAAAGGCCAGGCCCTTCCTGGGCTCCGGGCACGCTCATGCCGGAAGCGTTTTCAGTCAAACTGGTTGACTTAATCCTCCGACTATTGCTTACTGTTTGGCCCCAAAAGGAACCCCCGCCCAGCATCCGTCAGGTGAGGTGTGATGGTCAGTTGTCCTTCAACCACCTTTGAGGAGCCTCTGGAACATGCTTTTGCTGTCCTGCCGCCCCTCCAGTTCGAGCTTGTCCTGTCCGTGCTGCTGTCGGAGCGGCCCTTCTGAGGGAAGGCCGGGTCGACTGGGACCCAGGCTGCGCCTCAAGCCCACAAGGCCCTGTAGGAGGCTTTCCCAGGAGGGAGGAAGTGGGACCCCCTTCCTCTCCGCAGGCATCCCACCCACATGCGGCCCGTGGCTGTGGCAGTACCGACATTCACACCTAAATCGGTTCTGATCTCTCCCACCTGAGGAGGAGACTCCGGCTTCCCTCTGACCGGATAAGGGGCCGCGGGATCAACGTGTCTCCGTCTCAGGTGTCCCAGAAATGCTTTTTCCTCTGAGGGGTCGCTGACCTTCCCAGGGCCTCTCTTGCAGGGTTTCCTCACCTCTGTGCCGCTGCTGGAGCAGCCCCCGGTAGAGGGGCAGGGCAGGTGGTGCCAGGACTGGGGTTCCCTTCACCGAGGCCCCATGGGCAGTTCTGGGAGGGAAGGAGGAGAGGCTGCCTTGATTTCCCGGGAAGACTCTTCTGAGGCCATCGGGGAAGATGCAGAAATCAACGCTGAGCTGCGTCCTGGGGTGGATCCATGAAGGCCTAGTCCCTGCTCAAAGCTCCTGGCGGCCATTGGGTCTGGACAGGAAGGTGAAGAAGGTTCTCAAAGAGCCTGATGAACCCAGACTGCAACACGGTGGTGAAAGAAGAAGGAAAGTCCAGCACCATTCATCCTCACTTTCCTGTCCCTGTTTCCAAGCTGCACAACGGGGAGTGTAAGGAGCCCTACCTCCTGGATCCTTCTGCGTGTTAAACGGGGTAATACACCTTGAGACCTCAAACACTGATGGCTTACATGCAGGTTTTGGAAAAGCGGTGCATTAATGCACCCAGAGATGACATGGGATGCAAAATGACCGGCCATGGTAACACCCTGCTGACTTTTTGCAAACTGTTCCCACCACAATTTTAACAGCAATCAACGTGTGACTAACAGGTGTTCTCCTAAGCACTCCTAGACTTCCAAAATGTAGACCAGTGATTCCCAAAGTGGGCGCTACTGCCCCCCGGTGGGCGCTGCAGCGATCCAGGGGGGTGGTGATGGTCACAGGTGCATTTGGGGGCGATGAGTAACTGCTATTAAAATTGAAAAAAAAATTAATTTCCAGGGGCTGAGTAATATTTTTTCTGGAAAGGGGGCGGTAGGCCAAATAAGTTTGGGAACCACTGATGTAGACCTTTACTCAGTTCTAAGCATTTGCACCATGCTGACACACACTGGTATTTTTAAAAATATGCTTTTATTGGTTTCAGAGGAAGGGAGTGGGGGAGAGAGAGAAACACCAATGAGAGAAAATCATGGATCAGCTGCCTCCTGCATGCCCCCCACCCCACTGGGGATCGAGCCCACAAGGCAGGCATGTGCCCTGACAGGGTCGTGACCTCCTGGTTCATAGTTCGATGCTCAACTCTTGAGGTATGCCGGCCAGGTCTGACACACCCTTTTAATGTTAACCTTCATCCTAATTGGTTGTTCCTATAGTCAGTAGGTTGCTCAAGACTATGGAAATAAAAATTTACGTTGGTATAAATTTATTGTAGTAAAAATGAGAACAGAAATTAATGAAATTTCTAAAAAAAATAGAGAAACCCAATTCCATCAGAACTGGTTCTTTGCAGATGAGAGAGAAACGAGTTACCAGTAGGAGGAGTGAAAGGGGTGGTTTTCCTACAAACCCAGGAAATAGGAAAGGGCAATATGGTATCTCTACATCCAACTCTACATATACAAATGCAGCAACTTACAACAAGAGGCTCAATTACGCAAAAACCATCAACTACGAAAACTCTCCCGGTGAAAGAGTGCACAGTCCAACATCTTTTATAGAAATCTAAGCAGAGTTAAAGTCCTTTGGAAAAGAATCCAGAGAGTAAATACCAGACACAAACAACGCCTACTCTTCAAATTGCACATCATTCTGAATAGTGTGAAGCAATCTCTCGCCATCCAACTCCACAGCCCACCCCAAGGAGAAGCATCCTTTGTCCAGTGTATCCATGCTGTATGCACTGCCACCGCCCACAGGTCACTTAGGAACCCTCTCAGTTATCAGCTGGACTGTTGAGGGAGCCCATGGCTTGTGTTGAAGTCACTGTTATGTCACTGCTAACGAGCGTCTCCATCGCACTAACGGAAAAGCAGGCACAGACACGTTAACAGACTTGCTCAGCGTCACCCAGCCGTACGTGTGGAGTCACGGGCCTGGAGGCCTTGCGGGAAACTCACTGTGTTGTGGGTTTGTTGCATCAAGGCTAAGATCCAATGGCCACTGCAAAGGATTTCAATGTACAGCTCACATGGAACACGGACTGATTTTGGAGCATGGGACTGCACAGTGAATAGGCAGCTGGCTGCAACGGAAATCCTTTAGGTGGGAGCTTGACAGGAGTGGGACCAGGACACTTTGTGGAAATGACGCTCTGAGAGCCGCCTCAGTCCAGCCGACAGCACGGCAGCCTGTGGCCGGGATGTGCTGCCTTGGGTCTGTGCATCGGAGAAGGCCAGACGGTGGTCACTTCTACTTCCTCACATGGACAGGGCAGCCTGGCAGCAGGAAACAAGACCGCTGCCCTGTCCCACTAGTTCCCAGACCAGTTGTCCACGTGGGTGGGAACCCAGGAACTGAAAAATGCGCCCCCTGTGAACCACGCTGTGGGAATCCCACTTGGTGTGGCCACCACAGTGCCCTAGGAACGGTGACTTTAATCTCTGCCAGGAAACTCTCGGGAACATTATTAAATCCTTTGGTAGCCAGCCGGTCTCTAATGTACTGACTCTTTCCGGTGAGACACACGGCTGAGGAGACCAACCGGAAACCTCAGAGGCAGAGAACATAATGAACACGAGAGCCAAGGGCAGGGCAGGGGACCCTTGAGACGACCTCACAACCCCACTGGCCTTCCTCCCTGAAGGGTGCACTTTATCTCCAATCCATTCTCTTCACGGCCGGTGGGTGGAGGTAGGCACAGGAGATGACATTTTAGACGCCATAATGGCACAGGCTTTTCTCCAGGACCATGCGAGACCCATGAAGTGAGATTATGGGACCCATTATCCCCACTCTCTCAGCCTCTGGTCCTTTCCTGGACCCAACTCCATTCCCGCAAGTCTAGAGCAACTGGCACGTGGGCAAATGTCTTCCCTTCAACTATGAGACACGGACCCTGACCTGAGGAGATCTCTCTCCCTCTCCTGCTTTCAGCTGTCCTTTCCCTGATCTCAGCTGCGGTCCCAAACCAGACAGCTTTCTCCAGCAGCTCAGGGACCCAGCCTGGTCCCTTCCCATGGTGGCCTAGCCCGGAGAGGGCTTGTTCTCACAGAGAAGGCCCCGTTCCAGGAGCCCAGAGCCACGACTCGTACAGAGCCACCCTGGGCATCCATGGACGTGGTACACACACACACACACACACACACACACACACACACACACGGCCTTATCCGACCATAAAATAGAGGAAAATCCTGCTTTTTGCAACTACAGGTGGACTTGACGGGATTATGCTGAGTGAAATAACTTAGAGAAAGACAAATACTGGATGTTCTTGCATATGTGGACACTCAAAAACCAAACTCATAGAAATATAGATTAGAATGGTGGTTGTCAGGGCATGGGGGAAATGTTGAGCAAATTTCCAAATTCCAGCTATGAGATAAGTCATGGGGATCTGATGTACCCCGCGATGACTCTAAGGAGCAACGCTGTGTTCTTTACTGAAAGTAGCTGAGAGAGTGGATCTTAAATGTTATCGTCACACACACAAAATGGTAATTATGTGAGGGGATGGAGATGCTAACACACCTTACTGTGGCCATCACCTCATGATGTAAATGTGTATCAGACCATCCCGCTGTACACTCTAAACGTACATGTTACACGTTGATATGTCAAAGCTGAAAAACATTGTCCCCCTCCCCCCGTCAAGTGGGCATCCCTTCCAGCCATGTTCTGTGCCCTCTGACAGCTCCCATCATTCCCTGAACTGACTCTTAGTACTGACACCACAAGTTGAGCCGGATTCTGTCCTCCTCGCCCTCCCGCAGCGCTGGCGCCAATCCTTTAGTGGAGGATCGTACTTAGAAGCCAGGACCCGGGGGCTAGGTGTACTAGTGCCATTGCAATGTGGCTGGAACCAGCAGTATTGGAATATACGCATGTACACAATCGCACACACACAAACATATGCATCTGTGTCACCCTTCCCACGCATTCTCGTGTACACATACTGAAACCGTGAGTTCACATGGAGGCCTCTGACTTCAGCATACCACCTCCGAGGTTGTTCTGGTTTGCCTCTTGCCCCATTGGGAAGTCCCCTTTCTCGAGCGAGAGTCCTGGCTCCCATCGCCCTGTCCATTTCCCGAGCTAATGGGTCCCAATGTATGTAAGCCAGCCCTTCCCCACAGAGAGCCCTCCTCACGCACGGTGCTGAAGCCTCCCCTGCTCTTCCCGCCTCAACCCCTCAGCACTGCATCCCTGAGCCAGCTAGCCTTCCAGCACCCAACCCTGGGACATCCTCCTGGCTGCCTGGGGCTCTCTCACCCCTGCAGCCTGTCCCCCAGTGTGGACGCCTCCTCCCCGTGCTGGGGTCTGACCCCCAACTTGCTCCCTTGCTCTGCCGCACCTGATATGGTAGCTGCAGGACAGAACTGCTCTGGCACAAAAGGGAAGGGACGCGAGACAAAGGGGAGGGAAGCTGAAAAGGTGAGCACATTTAGGACCATCAGTTAATTCAGGTGAATCGGGCCCAAGCCTGGCAATACTACGAGGCCCCTGTCTTTTTTCTCACTGGTCTCCAGCTTCCCTTTCCTGCCCCTCTCCTCTGCCCAGGTCCTCTCTCATTCATAACATCCTCCCCTCCATCCAGCAGGAAATGTCATTCTGGGCGTGATTCCTGCACTCCCATTTGCATCGGCCGCTTGGCTGCCCTTCAGAGTGGACGGTGTCCTCCCTGAAGCTCCGACGCTCAAGCCCTCTGCCTCTCATGATGGAGTTGAAAGTTTCACTCCTCTTTTAGCCATTTCGGGTGTGAGCAGGAGGGCAGGCTCACAAGCTACTTCCTGGAGCCTCAGGTCCTTCGTCTGGAAGATGAGCATGACCCCAACCCCCTCACAGGCCGGAGGAGAACAGAGATCGCAATAGCAGTCACCTCTCATGAGCGCTGTGTCAAACCCAGCGAGGAGGCACTTTACCAGGGTCACGGGACTCCTCGACCCCCAGGAACACGCCGCGTGCATTTCCCCCTCAGCACTGTTGCACTTGCTGTTCCTTGTGCCGGCATGCTTTTCCCGAAGGCCGTCTACGGCTCTCCCTCACTTCCTCCCAGTCTCTGCTCCATCAGCACCTTTCCAGGGAGACCTTCCCCGACCACCCGGAATACAATACTCTCCCCCCTCACCTGGCCTCATCTTGCTCCTTAACACTGCTCACTCTCCCCGATGTTACAGATTTACCGACAACGCCATGAAATCAGAGACTTGGCCAATTATTGCCCCGTCGTACCCCCGACTCCTGGAACACATAGCCGGTGTTCAGAAGACGGACTGCGACCCGGGCTCTTGACACACATTGTTGGGATGGACAGTACCCTCTGGTATGGGCAGCGGCCTCATTGTATTGATTATGATCCATATGGAGGCTCGAGGAGACAAGTGACTCGCCCAAGGACACGCGACCAGGACTTGGGGCTCCAGGCTTCGCGATCATACCTGCCAGGTGCCAACACCCTCAGTTCCTGGACGGAGACCTCACAAACCGAAAAGAACAAAGACTTAACCAGAGCCACAGACTCCGATATCGAGGGACACCAAATACAGCTCACTGAACACAACCAGGACAGATTCCAAAAACCTGTCCAAGAGCTCACAACTGGAGCCACAGACTCCCCAGCAGAGCAGAGACCATGCCCACTGACACAATCCGCCCCGAAGGACCAAAGTCCTCAGCCCAGGACTCTAAAGTGCCCACCCTGCGTGTCCTAGAACAGACTCCCAAGCAGCAGACACCCCCCCCCCCCACTTAATTCAAGGACCGCGCAAACAGAAGGACAGAAGTTCAAATAACGCAGACACCTTACGCCAGGACCTTACGCCAGTGTCCCAGACAGACCAGAGAACCTGCACCGGACACAGACCCCCAACAGCTCAGAGCCTGGATGCCTGAAGATGAAGCCTGCTCACCCACAGCCAGTTCAGCGACATCACAACCTGGACCAGAATCCCAAACTGCTGGAGGCCTCACACCCTGGGTGGCGGACACCCGCTCCGAGGTCTCCCACCCGGGACACAAATGCCGCAGGCGCAGGAGGTGCACACCCGGGTGCGCAGGCACACAAGGCCCAGGAGACGCTGAGACCAGGGCACACAGTCCACCCCAACATCCCACTAGCTCACAGCCCCCGAGGCTCGGAGAGCACCGGCACCAGCAGCACCCGGGGAGTCACCGCAGCGAGGCCGGCCCGGAAGGCCCGACACCTGCTTCCCAGGCCGACGCACCCAACCTGCGCCGAGGCCCTCCCCGTCCTCAGGTGCTGGCCTCTGCGGACCGAAGCTGCGGGGCCCAGCGCGCCGCACCGGGCGGGCGACGGAGGGACGGGAGCCGAGGCCGCGGGGCTCACGTGGAGACAGCCGTCACCTGCTCGCCGGCCTCGGACCCCGACCACAGGCCAGTGGCACCGATCCTCGCCGCTGACCCGGCGCCACGTAGGCCGAGTTCGGACCGTCCCTCGGTGGGCGAGCGGTCCGACTCGGAGCAACAGCCGACATCTGAGAGGACACGCCACGCGCACACGCCTCACCCTCAGCTCCGGCGCGGCCGCCACCTCGCGGCCCAGACCGAGGGCCAGGGGACCCGGCAGCGGGGACGGAGGCCCAGGCCCGGGGTCCAGCGGCAGCCGGTGTGCGCCCTGGAAGGGCTTCCAGCCTCCGCCTCCGGAGGCCAATCGGCGCCCAGCACGGCCCCGGCCCCGCCCCCACAGCTGGGAAGCAGTCTCTGAGCCAATCGCCAGCCGGGCTGGACGTGACGTGTGCAGAGCCCGGGGGTGGAGCTGGAGGCGAGAAAAGGCGGGGCGCAGCCTCAGACCAGGTGGCTCCGGAGTGGCCTGTCCTACCTTCCAGCCTCGCGGGGGTAGCTCCCGGGAAAAGACTCCCCTCTCGCGCGCCCCTCGGTGGTGGGAACCGGGAAAGCGCGTCGTTGCAGATGAGGCTCGCGAGCCACACGCGGCTCTTTGGCCCCTTGAGTGTGGCTCTTCCCAAGCCTTAGGAGTACCCTAATTAAGTTAATAACAATGTACCTACCTATATAGTTTAAGTCTAAAAAATTTGGCTCTCAAAAGAAATTTCAATGCTGTACTGTTGATATTTGGCTCTGTTGCCCAATGAGTTTGCCGACCACTGCATGGACCACTCCAAGCTGGGCCGTCAGGAGGAGAACCCCACAGCCCGCTGCGGGCTGGGGCCCTTGAAGAACCTTCCTGAACTGAAGTTTGCCTCCGCAGTGGCCAGCAGGATAACAGGGGCGGGACCAGCGTTTCCGTGAGCTGGGCACTGAGAGGGCCTGTGCCTGCCTGGGTCATGCAGAATAGATGGGGGGGGGGTTGCAGCCAAAGTCCCCCCAGGGGCAGGAGGGCTAGAGCGCCTGCCTGGGGCCAGAGGCCTGGTGTGGGGCAGGCCTCGTCCTTAACTGTCAGTAGTAGGTGAGACGGACAGCAGGACAGCAGGACAGCAGGATGTTTGGTTGTGTTAGGGAAGGGGCCATCTCCCAGGGCCCCCAAGGACACAGTATCAGTGAGGCAGGACACAGGCTTTGTCACCATCTTGTCACCCCTGAGCATGTTCCCTAGGAGGATCCTGGGCCTGTCTAGCTATGCCTCTTGCCACACCTTTGCATTTATTTATTCATTCTCTCATTCATTTGTTCACCAAAGGAGAGGCCCAGGCTCAGTCAAGGGCAGAAAGCATGTGTTTGAGCAGAAAGAGTGGCCACCCCGGAGATGCAGATCTAGGTAGCGACCCAAACTGCACCCTGAAAAGAACAAAGAAAGTCGGTGTTTACAAAGCAAACCCCACAAAGTGTAATTCTTTCATGCAAATGAACCCTAGCTGGCTAGGTTAGCAGGGGTTGCTCAGTCACACTATGCACAGGAAGAGGGCACAAACTACAGGAAGGAGGCCCAGCCCATGTGTGTTCTTACAGCAGTTGTTCAGCATCGGGGTAGCACCTTCATAGCAGCTCTGAGAACTGAGGCACAGGGTGTGCATGGGCCCCGCCTCCCTATTAGGCTCCGACTCTATTTTAAGTGACTTTCTTAGCAATGCTCATTCCGTGTCATTTATTTTCCATCTTCACATTCATTCTCGCCAGCTTCTGTCAGGCACTATAATGGGAGTTAGGAAGAGAGCCGTGTGGAAAAGAGAAAGAACCTGGCCTCCCACCCCGGGAGCTGACATTCTATTGGGACAGAGAGCACAAAAATGCCAGCAATTTGTCAGGTGTTGTTAATAGCTATGATGAGAATCAAATGGGAGGGGAGCGTTTCTAGAGAGCATGGTCCAGCAAAGTTTTTCTAAGCTCGTGACATTTGAGCTAAAACCTAGAGGAGAGCATCCCAGAGGGAGTAAGAGCCAGTGGGAGAGTGGGAGTGGAACTCAGGCTAAGGAACAGTGTGGGGGCTGGTGTGGCTGGGACCGCACGATCAAGGGAGAGGTAGAAGTTGAGGTCAGAGAGGTGATGGGGGCTGGACACGTAGGGCCGTCTGGGCCACGGTGAGGACTTGGACGGACTCTGAGTGAGCCATGGGAGGATTTCTAGCAGAGAAGACCCACGCCCCTTTCAGAGGCCAGAGGCTCAGGTCACTGATGTATGGGGAGGAGCTCCCAGTTTACTTCAAGGAAGAACCCCAGTCCCAGCCCCTTTCAGCTGAACACATCTTCCCCGGATGGTCCAGTGCATTCAGGATCAGTTGTGCTCCCAATGAAGAAACACAGAAAAGGATTGTACTTTCAGGAGAGGCAGAGCAAGGGCCCTCGGGGTATCACTGAGATCACACCCAGGCCATGTGTGAGAGAGACAAAGGAACAGGCACAGAAAAAATGAGAGAGCATTAGAGAGTCAGACACAGAGAGACTATTTCTGGCAGGACTGTTGCCACTGAATTAGCACCCACCTGGTGTCCCCCAGCCCTGCTACTGGATATTGTTCCTGTATCTTCAGGGGAACAGACACCCCTCCCCAGGGACTGTGTCCACTGACTGATTCAGTTGCCCATGGCCTGGGCCTCAGTCACACTGTCTTATTAATACATAGCAGGATCCTCTGCCCATCAGGACAAGGACATGATCCAGCTATGGATAGGGTCTTGCTGTGCACAGGCTCCCCCATACCTCCTGAAGCGTCTGACTGCTCTCTCCTAATCTCAAGGCCCAAACAATGCTTTACAGGCGAAACTGGAGCCAGGGGTCTCTATATATGTAGTGGTGCCTTGTGCAAATTCATGAATCTGAGGTGGTTCCCCACCTGTGTGGATTTACCTCTCTACCTTCCACCCCCATTTTACCAGGAAATGTAAAGATTCCATTGTGTACATCAAGTAGGCAGGTATGGTGTGTGAGGGAGACAGAGTGATAGACCTCCTGATAGCAAGTCAGTTCCGGGGTCATTGTGGTCCTGGGCAAATGTCATTGTTTTCCCTTGTCACCCCCTACCCCTGGGCTTCAGCTGTTCTGAGCTCCCATTTGCCTCCTCCAAGGAGCCCAAGTTACATCCAGTTCCTACCCTCTCAAGAGATGTGATATTCCATCTTTACTGGGCTCCAGGTGCCTCATCTGCAAATGGTGACCTCTTAGGAATTCGAGCAGATTTCCCCAGTTATTATCTGGACATAGGTTTGTTACAGGGCCTGAGCGTAGGTGGGGGTGATATCAGCAGATACTGTTCTTATAGTATTCTTCACATGGATTCCTCCAAGCTGCGTAACCCTAACCCTAACTCTCCCCCTCTTCTTCTCTCTCTCCTTCCCCCACAGGCATGCATCTCTTAAACTCTAAGGGACCCCACAAGTCTTGCAAACAGGGGAGTAATGGGCAGTGGCAGCTCTTCCCAGGCTAAGCCCTGAACCTGTTCCCAAGCACCCCCTCTTTTTTTTACTTACCAGAGAGATAAGGCAGCTCAGCTTAGGCTCTCCTGTTGCTTCTTATGTGCTAATCCCTTTCTTGTTTTACTGTCCCCAGTTTTAATAAACGTTCCCTCATAATCACCTGGACTTGTGAATTTTTCCTGCATGAAGTCAAGAACCCACACACTACTGGCTGCCTCCTGCACGCCCCACACAGGTGATGGAGCCCGAAACACAGGCATGTGCCCTGACCTGGAATCGAACTGTGACCTCCTGGTTCATAGGTCAACGCTCAACCACTGAGCAACATCGGCCTGGCACATAGGGCCTTTTATTTTGTGCCTGACGTAGGGGAGTGGCTTTGCCTTGGTGCCCTGGTGCCCGTGCATGTCCTCACTCAGGTTGTGTAGGCAAAGCTAGACTGTAGGCTGATCAGAATCTTGGCAGATCACTTTGTGATTCCCCTTGGAGCAAAGGGCGAGAAGCAGCCTTTTGAGAAGCTGCCACTAAGCAGTTTCTCACTCGCTTCCCACCTATCTTGAGGCTGACTCAAGGCAGTTTTTCATCCATCTCCAGTTTCAGTTGAGTACAAGATGTCCCTCCTGCCCCACCTGAGAATACAGCTGTAGACTACAAAATTGGTCCCTGCCTTAGGGTACAACTGTGGGCTCTCACTGGCAGAGTTACCACCACCACCTGTGGTGTCTGTCACTGAGCACATCTGATTCACTGTCAAATGTGAACAGGGGGACAAAGGGAACTGACACCAAGCTGATCTTGCTTCTGGTGTTTCTGTAATTAATAAACTGTTTGAATCCACTTGGGTTCACTGTATCCTTACAATCTATGGAATGGTAAGCTGACAACAATTTCAGTAGGAAACCTGGTGGCCATGTCAGTCTGGTGCAGTGCTACTTGAGCACAGCCTAATTGACACACAGACTGTGGTGTTGCATGATCAGAATGTTGCCTTATTTTCTTTGGCATCAAACACAGCATTGAGCAAAGTTTAAGCACATACCATGACTCAGTGTAGCCTTGTCAGACCCCAGTTATTTATACACCAACTGTAGAATCGATGCCATTTCTGACACCAGCTATACTGCTATTGAATCAATATATTTCTTTAAGTAAAATATATTTCTAAACTCAAATTCATTTAGGAAGGTAGCCATATATCCCTATTAGAAACTCAAACCAGTATTTCTTGCTAGAGATGTAATTATAAAGGTAAATAAAATAAAAAATATTTGAAAGTTGGAAAATAAGCCAAATATTTTACAGTATAATTCCTACTTCATGCTATCATTTTCTTCATAGTGACAATTTACTGTACACATTGTAATTTCTCTTTTGAAATAAAGAACAGACCTAAAGTATGTGATTACTTTCCCACCATTGCACAGTTAGGATGAGTCAGAGCCAGGACAGAAACCCCTGGCTACTTGATGCCATAGCCTATAACAGTGATGGCAAACCTATGACACGCGTGTCAGAGGTGACACGCAAACTCATTTTTTGGTTGATTTTTCTTTGTTAAATGGCATTTAAATATATAAAATAAATATCAAAAATATAAGTCTTTGTTTTACTATGGTTGCAAATATAAAAAAATTTCTATATGTGACACGGCACCAGAGTTAAGTTAGGGTTTTTCAAAATGCTGACACGCTGAGCTCAAAAGGTTCGCCATCACTGGCCTATGAGGTGACAGAGTAGGTGGGACCAGAGTAATATTGCCTCAGCAAGTACCCCTGGTTCTGTCCCCTTTTATTCTACCCAGGCCCTAATGATTTCATCCAGTGTCTGATGGAGCCCAATATATATTAAAGATTAAAATTCTTACCAGACTAGCACTGGATGACTAGCACTGGATGAACTTCACAGTTCCATTTTCCTATCAGGAATAAGACAACTTCGGTACACTAATCCTGATTCTATTAACATTGTATTGTCCGTTGTTGTAAAATGAGAAAAGGAAAAACAGGCATAATTTTTAAAACAGCAGAAATAAATTTGTCAGCATTCAAAAGTGATTGGATTGTGCATAATGAAACTTAAAAACTATCTAGAAATAACCTTTGGGAAATAATAGGCGTGTGTAGCAAAGTTGCTGGAGAGAATACCAATGTAGAAATATATCTGCATATGAAAGCTCAATTGGAGTATAAAACGTCAGAAAATGATATAATTTTCAATAGTATCAACTACTTGGGAATACGCTTCACAAAAGATTTGCAAGATTCCTTGGATAATGCTGTAAAACTTTATTGAGAGAACTTTAGCAGTGAAGTATCCAACATAAGAATAATCTGTGTGTATTCAGATCATCTTCCTTTAATTGTCTGGTTTTCCTTCCCCTGAAAGAGAAACATAACTGTTGGGAACATGCCTTAGTCTCATTAGATTTAGATGACATTAAAGGTACACAAAGGACAAAGTTTAGGTTTTATAAGATAGACTTCCAAGCATCTATTTTACCAATATTGATTAAACACACCACTCTTTCTAATGGTACTCAGAAAGTAAAAGACTGTTCTAGCTCAGAGTACAGGAAATGAAATGAACCTATTAAAAGGTGGTTTTAAAGAGTAAGCAAAAATGTGTAAACTTTTTTGAAAAATCTGAACACCATCCAACAGAAAACCCCTAAGAAAAAAGAAATTTACAAGAAATGCTTCAATTTGAAATACTATTCTGACTATAAGATAGCTAAAACAGAATTGTCACATTTGTGAAGTAAACAGAAAAGGCCCGTACTGCCTTTGTTTCTTCCTTATGGTGCAGAAAAGCAAAAATGTTTCTTGGGCCGAACCGGTTTGGCTCAGTGGATAGAGTGTCGGCCTTCGGACTCGGGGGTCCCAGGTTCGATTCCGGTCAAGGGCATGTACCTTGGTTGCGGGCACATCCCCACTGGGGGGCGTGCAGGAGGCAGCTGATCGATGTTTCTCTCTCATCGATGTTTCTGGCTCTCTATCCCTCTCCCTTCTTCTCTGTAAAAAGTCAATAAAATATATATATAAAAAATGTTTCTTGGGCTCCTTTAGCCCTTATGCCATTCATTGTTTAAATAGGGTAACCATGTGTCCCAATTCCATTTGTAGTGTAATTATGGATAATTTCTTATGAATTTTGATTTGTATAATAACTTATACAGTCACACTAGTTTTAACTCATTATCATCATTTTTAAAAAATATATATTTTATTGATTTTTTTACAGAGAGAAAGGGAGAGAGATAGAGACTTAGAAACATCGATGAGAGAGAAACATTGATCAGCTGCCTCCTGCAAACCCCCTACTGGGGATGTGCCCGCAACCAAGGTACATGCCCTTGACTGGAATCGAACCTGGGACCCTTCAGCCCGCAGGTCGACACTCTATCCACGGAGCCAAACCGGCCAGGGCTCATTATCATTTTTTTAAATATATATTTTATTGATTTTTTTACAGAGAGGAAGGGAGAGAGACAGAGTCAGAAACATCGATGAGAGAGAAACATCGATCAGCTGCCCCCTGCACATCTCCCACTGGGGATGTGCCGCAACCCAGGTACATGCCCTTGACCGGAATCGAACCTGGGACCCTTCAGTCCGCAGGCTGACGCTCCATCCACTGAGCCAAACCGGCTTCGGCTCATTATCATTTTTGACACCAAAACATGAAGCTCATATATAGGATGCCTTATAGTAAGGCAAAAAAAACAACCTGATAAAAAAGAAGAATGACTGGAGGGAGGGGGAAGGAAAAGAGAAAAGGAAGAATAAGAGAAAGAGATCTAATCCAAAACAACTTTTGTTTCTCAAAGTGTACGCTTTAAAAAAAAAACTTTACTGAGGAATAATTACCAAACATTATTGTATATACTGAAAGAATAAAACATGGTATATTTGCTATATGTATATATTGTGGCACAATTACCAAGGTAAATGTATGTCATTAACCCATCCCTCACCTCGAGTAGCTAACATTTATTTCTCTGGTAAGAATTCTCAGATCTACTCTCAGGAACTTTCAAGTATACAATATCATGTTATTAACTAAAAGTAAGAGCTTAGGAGGGACAACTCTGAACCAATTTCTGAATTTTCCCCATAGTATCTCTGTTGTTTAGATATTCAGCTGCTACTGGGATATATTATTTAACGTATATAAGTTTTCCTAGTATATTAACCATTTCATCCAAATTTTGAAAATATTAGTGTTCAAGAATGTTTTTACATTCAGTTATATAAAATACTATTTGTTAGTGTCTAATTCGTGTTCCTTATGGGTACACTTGGGATTCTTTCTCCCCCCTCCCCAGATTATGTAAAATAATGGGTACTCTTCACACGTTTTCTTTCAGTGTCCTGAGGACCAATACCTAATTTCTTCAGAAGTGTTTTTAAAATTAGCAGTCTTTCTCATTTATTAATTGAATTATATTTCTTTTTCCTACAGATTTTTACTTTTATTATGTATTTCATATCTTATCCCTTAGGTTTATTCTGTTGTACTTTTTTCTTAATTTTTATATTGGATGGTCATGCAATTTATTATCTATTTAGTAACATATACATTAAAAGGCTATGCTCTGCCCTGGCCAGGTAGCTCAGTTTTTTAGAGCGTTGTCCCAAAACATCAAGGTTGTGGGTTCGATGCCTGGTCAGTGCTCATACAAAAATAAATGAATACATAAAGAAGTGGAACACAAATCGTTGTTTGTCTCCTTTCCTCCTCCCTAAAATCAGTGAATAAAAAATTTAAAAAGGCTATCACCTTCCTATGAATATATTTTAATCATGTTTAATAGGCTCGTGGAGTAGCCTGAGAACTATCCCTAATGTAAATAGTCTAATGAAATGTTTAAGTAATGTAAAGGAAAAATGTTTAGAAGACTAATACAAGATAATGTCTTCCTAAACTTGAAGTGCTCCCTTTAAATTCAGAACCCCTTGTAATTAGTGGTCAGCAATTTGTAAAATACATAAATTACATTCTTCTTAAAATATATTTTTATTGATTTCAGAGAGGGAGAGACGGAAACATCAATGATGAGAGAGAATCACTGATAGGCTCCCTTCTGCACGCCCACACTAGGGATCGAGCCAGCAACCTGGGCATGTGCCCGGACTGGGAATCAAACTGGACCTTCTGGTTCATTGGTTAACACTCAACCACTGAGCCATGCCAGCCAGGGATAAATTACATTCCTAATTCATAACTTACCTGCTTCTGGCATGTAAACGGGCTCTGGTTTTGGTGACATCTCCCACTTGAATGGAATATCATCTGTATCTTCAACCCAAATCTCTGGTTGAGGCAGGTCTGGGGGACAAATTTCTGGGTCAGGCCCTTAAAAAAGAAGTTATCATTTTCAGCAGCAATCATACTCTGGATCAGCAGTTCTCAACCTGTGGGTCACCAACCTGTGGGTCATGACCCCTTTGGGGAGAGGGATAGGGAGTTAGAAACATCGATGAGAGAGAAACATCGATCAGCTGCCTCCTGCACACTCCCCACTGGGGATGTGCCCGCAACCAAGGTACATGCCCTTGACTGGAATGGAACCCGGGACCCTTGAGTCCGCAGGCCGACGCTCTATCCACTGAGCCAAACCGGTCAGGGCTCTTGGTATTCTTTTTATTGCATCCAAAAGAACCATATCATGCAAATATCAGCATTGAAAATGATTTTAGTATATGATTTGATTCACTATTAATATGAGTAAGATTAGCTTAGAAGTTGAGAGATTCCCCCAGATTCACACAAATTACATTACAGCTGGTATTAGAACCTACTTCAGTGCCTCAGCATATTTCATACCAACTGGTATTTATTACAAATGTTTTATGTATTTGTTAAAGGTAGGAATTATAAAAGTAACTGAAAATTATTTGCTGTTGATTAAAGTACATATACCCCAAAGTTTGAAAATGTTTTCATATTTTATAATTCAATATACTTTGATCCAATGTTTCTTTCTTTTTAAAAAATATATTTTTATTAATTTCAGAGAGAAAGGGAGAGGGAGAGAGATAGAAACATCAATGATGAGATAATCATTGATAATCACTGATTGGTTGCCTCCTGCACATCCCCTACTGGGGATCAAGCCCACAACCAAGGCATGTGCCCTTGACTGGAATCAAACCTGGGACCCTTCAGTCTGCAGGCCGATGCTCTATCCACTGAGCCAAACCAGCGAGGGCCAATGTGTTTCTTTATTTGATAGATTATAAGTCAGGCAGTCAGGCATTTGGGGTCTGAGCTACTATTCAAAAACCTTTATGTGTGAACTCTATTAAAGTCACACTATGGTACCTTTGTAGTACCAAACACATAACTGTGGAGAAGAAAAACCACAAAAATTACATTTGTAATGGATGACATACCTGCTTCTAGCATTTTAGAGCACTCTAAGTTTGGTAAATTCTTCTCACGTACATCAGGACCAACTTCGCTCTTGCCCTCTGTCTCTGGATGAGCCAGTTCTTGCAACTCAGGCTCCATGTCAGGACCTTAGGAAAAGTTCTCAATTTGAGCAGTAAACATGGAACATAAATAAGGAAATGATAACCTTTTTTCCTTCAGTTAATGAAATATAAAAGCTTGTATTCTAGTGTGATTATGTGGGTGATGGAAAGATGGAGTTCATCTTTTTTGTTTTCCTGTAGTGAATGACAATCTGAAGGTAAACCAGTGACATCTACATTTCCAACATATTACCATAGTGTGCTAAGAGTAGCGAGCATGAGTTCTATCTAAGAAATCTGAGGTGTATACCATGGATAGTATTGTAATTACAATTAAAATGCAATTTACTGAAGGATTAACTGAGGGCATTTGTGGTCTATGACAAATCTTATAGTAGTGACATCAATCCCTTATCGGAATAATCAGAAACTTATTATGTTAAAATAACTAGTTACATTTAGGTGCAAAGGCTGTAGGTGTAACCTTCCATAAATGAGTTCTATCTCTGAACGATGAACTGCTAAAATAATCTGTGGTCTGAACCATATAAATAATTTACTACAAGTGTTTGATAAAAATACTATATAGTGTGAAGAAATAATTGCTGTTTCATAATAATTTGAAGATACTTTTGATTTTCCTAATCTTAAAATTATTAAACTCCCTTTTAAGTCATTAAAAAAACACACTTCCATAATTACCAATATGCCAGTCTTCTGAATTACTTAGTTTTTACCAAATACGCCATAGGAAAACATCACTTAAAGGAGAGAGTGGCCATCTCCCACTGAGCTCCTTTCTGAGGCTCTAACCTGCCCCACTGAACAGCATCTATTCCTGGGCCAGTACTGAGCTACCTTACAGTGCAGACACACTTGAGTATTTAGCATTTTATACAATACCATCCACTATTTCAGACACCAACATAGGTGGTAGGAAGAACACAAACCTTGGAATGAAGTGTGAACTTCTTCTCAGTGAGTCAAGTGCTCAGGCTCAGTTTTCTCACTTATAAAATGGGGCTACCATCCCTGAACAAACAGGCTTGGTTTCAGGTGTTCTATGATGGGCTGACTTGGCCCTCTGCCCATGCTGATAAACACTGCTGACACTTACGATGCAATAACTGAGAAGGCCACTCAAAACGTTCTAAGAACCAATTAAAATATAAAACTTATGTAAATGTTTGTATTTAAAATTATACAGTTTCCTCTGGTTTAGCAAGGACTGTATTTTCAAGAACACTATACAAATAGTGAAGGAAAAGGAAAATTCATAGTGAAGGAGTGCACATACATGCAAACTATAAAATCTTCACATTCTCTCCCAATTTCCAGGATATGTTTGCATAGAGCTATGGTATGCACAATACATGATAGAGAGACAGACTCCCAGCTCCCCAGTCTTCTTCCCTTTCCCTTCACCTTGAACCTCAGGAGCTCCTGCATCTGCTTTCTCTTCATCAGGTGTAATATCCTGACTCTCAGTGGGTGGCTCCTCTTGTTGAGGTTGTTCATCCCTGGGCTGCTGGTCCTGTGGGGGGGGCGGTGCATGTGTGTGTGTGTGAGAAAATGAAAAGTTTTGTTGTTAATACATGACAATCATAAAAATATACATAATACACACACATATATACATAATCGTGAATAAGAATAAAGGCACTTTATAGACATGATACATATATATTCTTAATATTGTTCCTCTTCCCGCTGCCTGGTTCCTTGGAGAGGAGCTGCCCACAGGGACTTCTGAAGCTCTTTTAAACTCTCCTGGGATGGATGTGGGCAGTCCGTGTTAATAAGCACGAGAAAGGAGTCATAGGGGATATTTCCACTGGAAATTCCAGAGTGGAAACCTCCTGGATCAAGGTTTCCTTCCTAAGGACTCCTCCTGGGCCCATGTTATACCTTATCAGCACGGAAACTTTTAACACTGTGCCTACAGGCATTCAACAAAACTCACAGAAAAATACATTTCAGGTCATAGACAGTTCAAATATCAAAGCACTCACAACCACGGCCCCAACTGGCTGGTCAGACTCTTCATCCTCTAGTATTGAACTCCAGGCGAGCCTTGGTATTATATGCCGACTCATATTTCACACTGAAAGCAGAACATTTTGATTAGGAAAATGTACTTAAGGAAATAACTATATCACTTCCATGGCAAAATGATGATTTTCTTTTTAACTTTAAAAATGAGTGCACAGGCTTTGCGGTTATACCAAACACCGGGGCTCGCCCAGCCACTATGTCATGGCCGGGCTGGCAGCGTTACCACCTCGGGCAGGTGAGAAAGACGACACCCGGCTTCCCGTGTACGGAGACATGTGGGGAAATGCTGCCTGAAAGCCCGCTGGAGTGACGACTGCTTCTGCCACACGCCAGCGAGGAGGCCGCTTTCCCCGTGAGTTCGGCTGCATCGGCCGGGAAGGCTCGGGCTGGGCGTGCGGCCTGTGCTGCCTTCGCATGACCAGGAGGCAGCGGTGACCACATGCGATACCGGGGCTGTGCCCGCTTCTCCCGCGGCCCCTGCTTGGTGCCTACACATCTCGGGGCGCAGTGCCAGGGCCTCGCAGGGCGGCCCCTCAGCACCCCGTTCCCAGGCCCTTCCTTGACCGACCGCCCCCCCCAACCCCCACCCGGCATGACCAGGAGGCAGCGGTGACCACATCCGATACGGGGGGCTGTGCCCGCTTCTCGGGGCGCAGTCCCAGGGCCTCGCAGGGCGGGTCCCTCAGCACCCCGTTCCCAGACCCTTCCTTGACTGCTCGCCCCCGGCCCCGTCCACCCCCCCGCCCCACCCAGGGCCCCGAGGAGGGCTGTGGGTTCTGTTCTGTGGGCCGTTCCAGGTGAATTCCAGGACCCAGACACCTGGAATAATGTCCCCCAAACCCTTGCCCTGGCCCCCGCCCTCGCAGGCCCAGCACCCTCCTAGTCCGGGTCACGCAGGGGCTTCGAGGGCCATGGCGGCCAAGATGGCGGAGAGGACAAAGGCGCTGACCTCGAGGCCCTTCCTCCTGGGAGGCCCCGGATACCGCAGACCCGCCCCCACCGAAGCCCGAGGGCCTTCCCCGCACACTCTCCCACAGTTAAAGTCCCGGAGGCTGCTCTGTGCACCTACCAGGTGATGTCAACCAGCGAGAAAGAATCAAAATGGCAGGAACACGGTCGCCTCTCGCGCAGATCTCCTCAGGCACTGGGACACCAAGGCGCAGGCGCAACAATGGGCTTAGGCTTGCGCAGAAGGGGCAAGGTCTGAAAGAGGGAAGCGCAGCTATGGGCTTCCTGCCCCCAATGGGCATGGTTCTTAAAATTCGCATGCGCGGGGTATGAGCATGCACAGCTACGGGCCATGCGCTCTGACCTGCGGTCCTGAGATGGGGGTTGACGTTTTCCTCGTAAGGCCCCAGAGCGTCCAAACCACCAGATCAGCAGTAGACAGGAAAACGGGCTCCAAGTGTGACTTTTACCTACCCCCAATCATTCTTTTGCTTTTAGAAACTTTGTGGACAGGCTAAGTGTAACCTTAATGGAGAATGTGTCTCAAAAACGTGGCCGTGACAGAAACATACTTTAATACCATGTTTGCACGTATACGTGGACCAATCACTTCCTTCTGTGACTCTGGTTTTGTGTCATGCATACAAGGAATTTGCTCACTTCCATAAATTAAATACATTCACCCCTGTTTTCTTAAGTTCTTTGCTTGTGTTACTGCGCATACATCTCCAGACTGTAAACGTTTCTCTGAATATACCTGTGGTCATTCGGTCAGTGTATGGTTTAGCAATACCCTTAGGTAAGGGTGCTAGGATTTAGGCTCAGTCCTCTGTCACTTGCTGCGCAGCAGTACTGCATCCTGTACTCTACTTTCCAATCATCAGACCAACAACTTGCTAGGCAAAGATCATGTTACAGCCTATCACTACAGTCATCATGTACAACATCCGTTTTCCTGAATACAACACTTTTAGAAGTTTTTACATTGAGAAACAAGGATTTCTAACTTAGAACTTGAATCCCCAAATCTGCTTTGAATGGGATTCAATGACAAATTTTGTGTTCACTCTGTTCCACCTTAATTGTGAGGATTAAATTAGGTGATACATGTATGGAACCCAGCTCAGAGAAGTGGTGACGGGTAGTATACACTCTATAAATGTGACTTATTATTCCTGTTATGAAAGATCTCAATAAATGAAGTTATTGTTGTAAATACATAGCTGAGGATGTGGTCAGGTCATTCATTACCATGTAGGAGATTGAAATGATCCAGGCAAGGTAATAGAGCCATGACTTTTACCTGACTGGGTGTACAAAAATAAACAAGGCATGCGGCCCACCAGTGGTGAGTTTGACGTGCTTGGCAAGACCGCTATCAGCATACAACCAGGAGTAGGAAGCTTTCAAGTGATAGCATCATTAGAGCTATCTTACAGGGAAGATGAGCATCTCACAAAGTCTGAAGTAATGGGCACCTGAAGCATCTCCTCTGTCCCCGACCTGTACGTAGGCTGATACTAAAAAATGAGATGCCACCCAGATAGAGCTGATCATGGGAAAGCCTATTGCTACACTGTTCCCAGCCTTGAGGAGACTTGCATTCCAGAGAACAGAAGAAGAGTTTTTACATACCAGTTCATTTAAAGAAGCTAGTGTACCTTTGTACCAAAGTCCAAGAAAGAGAGTACATGAAATAAAATGGCCTAATGTTGTTCATGAGGTCCTTTGTAAACATCCTAAACAAAGTATTCGGACGTAGTTTATTCAGAAGAATAATAAATCATGACTAACCCCTCTCCCTCCAAGCAATACAAGATTTTTTAAAACTTATAATGTTGCCCAAACCGGTATGGCTCAGTGGATAGAGCGTCATCCTGCAGACTGAAAGGTCCCAGGTTTGATTCCGGTCAAGGGCATGTACCTTGGTTGCGGGCACATCCCCAGTAGGAGGTGTGCAGGAGGCAGCTGATCAATGTTTCTAACTCTCTATCCCTCTCCCTTCCTCTCTGTATAAAAACAATAAATTATAAAAAAATAAAACTTATAATGTTATCTATATAACTCACCATATTAACAGATTAATGGAAGGAAAAATCCTATGACCAGTTCAACAAATACACAAGTGTCTGATGGAGGTTAACATACACTCAAGATTAAAATTCTTACCAGATTAGGATTGGAATGGAACTTCCTTTACTTCACAGTGAACATGGTGAAATGTTAAAATTTTTCCATTTCCTATAACGAATAAAACAGCTCTGACAAACTAATCCCGATTCTATTAGCATTGTACTGGGTGGGTCAGTTGTAAAATGAGAAAAGGAAACAAAAAATCCTCACTGGAGGATATTCCTTCTATTGTTTTTTAGACAGTGTAGAAGGGTGGGAAACGGGGGTAGAGAGAGAGACATCAATTGAGAGAGACACAGTGATTGATTGTCTGCCTCATGCGACCCGACTGGGACAGGGGATAGAATCTACAATCTGGTAAGTACCCTGGATGGGTAATTGATTCCAAGACCCATAAATCCACATACCGACACTCTGACCACTGAGCTAAACCAGCCAAGATAGTATACATTTTTTAAAAATCCTCACTCGAGGATATTTTTCAGTTCATTTTTAGAGTGGAAGAGTGAGGGAAAGACAGAGAGAAATATCGGTGTGAGAGAAACACATCGATTGGTTGCCTCCTGCACAAGCCCTGACCAGGGCCCGGCTGGGGAGAAGCCTGCAACCAAGGTGCGTGCCCTTGACCGAAATTAAACCCGGTACCCTTCGGTCCGCAGGCCGATGCACTATCCACTGGCTAGGGCCAAAGTAGCATAATTTTTAAAACAGCAAAGAAAAAATCTGACAGCATTAAAAAATGATTGGATTGTGTATGATGAAACTTAGAAGCTATCTAGAAATAACCTTTTAGAAATAATAAGCATATATAAGCTGTTGCGGCCAAAAGGTAAACTGAGTGGGTGGGGGGCGGTGAAAGGATTAAGGAAAGACAGATAAGAGAATGAAAGCTGGGTCTCGGTGGGACGGTGCTCCCTGATGAGGAGACAGCGCCAGCACCCACAAGCCGTGTCTTTATTTTATAGCAGATGCCACGAGGCAAAGTGGGGGCGTGATCATGTTGTTTACAGCATTCTCATGAGTTCCAACCCTACTCAACTACATGCACCTGAACTCTAGCACAAGGAACGTGGGGTTACGTGTTTGGACCATAGGTTCAAGCTCACAACCACAGCCGTTGGCTATAATTGTGCTGGGTGGGCCCTGTCCTCCAGCTGGGACTTGCACGTGGCAATGAGAGGACCCTGTCCTTTCATTAGTCCGAGGTTTGAACCTGGCCAAAACACTGTAGCCGCGCCCCATATCTCCCCCTTTACTTTTGTTTTTAAACACGCCTATTTACATTATCCAAAAAACTCCAAATTATTCAAAACATCACAGCAAACTTCTGCCTATTAACAAAACCATAAACAGCAATGTTACCAAGAGAACAAAACTTTGGTTAATAACAAAGCAATACCAACGCAAAACCAAGCTACAAACATGTCAACATTTTCAGGATATCTTACTCAAAGTCCTTAGATTTTAGCTCCACAAGATCCCACAGAAAACTGACAGTTCACCAACGCTACCATAGCTTCCACTTGCTTTTCTAACATCTGCTTGGCCTCAGTCGCCATCTTCTTCAGCTGACTCCATGCTGATACCTCGCCGATGCAAAGATGTCGTAGATGCAAAACTAGCCCTCTGGATCACGCTGTTTGGACGGTTGACCTCGGCACTGAGTCGGCATCAGTCCGTCAAATCAGCCTCGTCCACGCAGCTTCTTTCTTTAGCTGTTGCTGCATGGAAACGAGCAACCCTCGGTCCTGCAGAGCTGGAGACCTCCCACTCTGAGTCTGGGGTCTCACACAGACCCAAAGTCCCAGGGAGCTATCAGGTCACGCAAGCAAAGATAACCAAAGCCTAGAAACAATGCAACTGCCGCAAGAGCTTACAATCTAGGTCTAAAATAAAATTACTTCCTTAAACATCAACCACCACAGCCATCTTCTGCTTTACAGTGGCTTAAACAAAACCTAGATTTCTACCTTATTTTGTACCTCCTAATTACTTGTTTTCTACCGCCTATTTTCTACGCTTGCTTCCTACCGCTTATTTTCTATTTCTACCGCTTATTTCTACTTATTTCTCTATTCCTACAGCTTATTTCTACCACTTATTTCTCTATTTCTACAGCTTATTTCTACTTAATAAAAATTACTTAAACATCAACCACCACAGCCATCTTCTGCTTTACAGTGGCTTAAACAAAACCTAGGAGATTTCTACCTTATTTTGTACCTTCTACTTATTTTTTTCTTACTTCCTACCGCTTGCTTTCTACCGCTTATTTCTACTTACTTCTCTATTTCTACTGCCTATTTCTATAACTTATTTCTCTAGTCCTACTGCCTACAGCTTATTTAAGAGATCTCTTATTTTCTACCACTTATTTCTTACTTCTACAGCTTATTTCTACTACCACTTACTTTCTATTTCTACCGCTTATTTCTACTTATTTACTTCTACAGCTTATTTCTATTGCTTATTTTCTCCTACCGCATAGGTTTTTATTTCTACCACTTATTTCTACCCATTTCTCTATTTGTGCAGCTTATTTCTACCTTACCTATCTTTAGCTTAACAAAATCTAAGAGAATTCTTATTTTCTACCCCTTATTTCTGCTTGTTTTTTTTGATCCTCTTTTTATGATTTTCTACCCTATTTCTTGTCTATTTTTTGCTTATTCTCTCAAGAAAATTTAAAAAATGCTTCAATTAAGCACTGCCCCATGTTTTACACTGAGTTATTACCAAACCTCGGCTCCCTACCTTTCTTTCTGCTTTTTAGCTTAACTTTCTGCTTTTAGCATAACTTCTGCTTTTAGCTTAACTTTCAGTTTTTAGCTTAACTTCCTGCTTTTAGCTTAACTTTCTGCTTTTTAGCTTAACTTTCTGCTTTTTGCTTTACTTTCTGCTTTACTTTCTGCTTTTAGCTTTTAGCTTAACTTTCAGCTTTTAGCTTAACTTTCTGCTTTTTGCTTTACTTTCTGCTTTTAGCTTTACTTTCTGCTTTTAGCTTTACTTTCTGCTTTTAGCATAACGTCTGCTTTTAGCTTAACTTTCAGCTTTTAGCTTAACTTTCTGCTTTTAGCTTAATTTTCAGCTTTTAGCTTAACTTTCAGCTTTTAGCTTAACTTTCTGCTTTTAGCTTAACTTTCTGCTTTTAGCTTAACTTCAGCTTTTAGCTTAACTTTCTGCTTTTTGCATAACTTATTTTCTTATTTTTGTCTCTTTAAGCTTACTCTCTGCTCGCGCCTTGGAGCCTCCTTTCACCTGACCACTTTTAAATTTCCCCTGAACTCAGTCCCTGGTCTGACGCCACTTTTTACAGCTTACAGCCAAAACTCAGGCCCTGGTGATCCTGAATAGGGGGGATGAAAGGATTGAGAAAAGACACACTTTGGCTCCCTACCTTATTTCTGTTTTTAGGCCTTCTTATCATACTTTTGCTTTTTAAACTTACTCTCTATTTCCACCGCTTATTTCTTACAGCTTATTTCCTGAATTTCCCAAGTTTTACACCGAGCTAATATTACCACACTTCGGCTCTGTACCTTACTTTGTTTTTTGGCCTTCTTACTTTTGCTTTTTAAGCTTACTCTCTATTTTCTTACTTTCGTTTTTTAAGCTTACTCATTGCGCGCGCCTTGGAGCCTCATTTCACCTGACCACCTTTTTTTTTTTTTATCTCCCCCGAACTCAGTCCCTGGTCGAGCGCCATATGTTGCAGCCAAAGGGCCTGCTCTGGCGCTACTTGTTACAGCCAAGCTCAGTCCCTGGTTGCAGAACTCAGTCCCTGGTCGGACGCCATATAGCAAGGTTGCTGGAAAGAATACCAATGTACAAATGTGTCTGCATATGAAAGCTCAATTGGAGTATAAAACGTCAGAAAATGATATAATTTTCAATAGTATCAACTACTTGGGAATACGCTTCACAAGAGATTTGCAAGATTCCTTGGATAATGTTGTAAAACTTTATTGAGAGAACTTTAACAGTGAAGTATCCAACATAAGAATAATCTGTGTGTCTTCAGATCATCTTCCTTTAAATGGCTGGTTTTCCTTCCCCTGTAAGAGAAACGTAACTGTTGGGAACATTCCTTAGTCTCATTAGATTTAGATGACATTAAAGGTACATATTAGAGATGGTACTACAATCTACTTCAGTGTCTCAACATATTTCATACAGCCAATATTGATTACAAATGTATTATGTATTTGTAACTGCAGAAATCATAAGAGAATTCAAAATTTATTACCTGTTGTTTAAAGTACTTATATTCAAAAGAAAATGTTTTCAAATATTAGAATTCAATTTGGCTTTTGAACCAGTGTGTTTCTATATCTGATTATCTATAAGTCAGGCAATCATTCATTTGGAGTCTGCGCTACTGTTCAAAGTATCATTACCTGTGAAGTCTATTCATGTAACAATATGTTATCTCTGGTTATTAAAGGTGTGATATTATGAAAATCTGAAAACTCGTACATAAATTGCATTCTTAATGAGTAATATACCTGTTTCTGGCATTTCAATGGGCTCTGGATTTGCACAAGCATACCCAATGACTTCAGGATCATCTCCACCCTCAACCCCAGTCAGTGGTTTCGCCAGTTCTTCAAGATCCGCTTCAGGGTCAATTCCTTAGAAAGAAAGTTATCAATTTCAGCAGTAAACATGACATATAAATTAGGAAATGTTAATATTAATTTATTCTGTTTTTTATATGAAAAAAGCCTGTAATCTGGTGTGATAATATGTGTGATAGAAAGATGGACTTCACATCCTTGTTTTTCTGTACTATGAAACTTGTTGTAAATGACAATGTAAAAATCAACCACAAGACATGTACATTTCCTATATATGACCATAATGTACTAATATGTGTAGAGAGCACCAGCCATCAATGAAATCTGAAGTGTACATTATGAATAGGATTTCTATTACAATTAAAATATAATTATATAATCTCAAGTAAACAACTTAACATCACATCTAAAGGAACTAGAAAAAGAACAACAAAGCCCGAAGTCAGAAAGAAGGAAATCAGAAAGACCAGAATGAAAATAAACATAATAGAATTTAAAAAGTAAATACAAAAGATGAAGGGATTAAAGAACATATCTGCATACCCCATGGACATGATCAATAGGTTGGTGAAGGCCAAGGGAAGGAGATCTGGGAGTGGGAAGGGGTGAGGGGGGGAGTTGGACACCTGCAATAATGTGACCTGCCCGAGCAGTTGCTGCCCCTGACCACCTGAGGAGCAGCCACCGCCCACGACCGCACGACCTGCCACCAAGCTCACTGCTGCAGGTACAGGCCCCGCATGACTCGACATCTAGATCCTTTGGTGAGAGCAAAAATGGGGAGACAGTAGAATAACCCCAAAGGAAAGAAAAGCAGGAATTGCCAGAAAAGGAACTAACTGAAATGAGGCATGCGATATGTCAGAAAAAGAATTCAGAATAACTGTCATACAGTCCATAAACCAGATAGATGAGAAAATCAACAACCTATGCAAGAAACAGGAGGAAATAAAGAGTGATATAGCAACAATAAAAAACACTATGAGAGCTTTCAAGAGTAGACTAGGAGAAGCAGCGGACTGAATTAGCAAATTAGAAGACAGGGAAGCAAAACACACCCAATCTGAACTGCAATTGGAGAAAAAAATCACAAGACAGGAGGAGAGCCTGAGTGAGCTTTTGGACTACATGAAAGAAGCACCATACATATAATAAGGGTACCAGAATGACAAGAAAAAGAGCAAGGGTTAGAAAAACTATTTGAAGAAATAATGTCAGAAAACTTCCCTGATTTGGGGAACAAAAAGTCACACAAGCACAGAGAGTCCCAAACAATATGAACCCACAAAGACCCACTGCAAGACACATCGTAATTATAATGGCAAACGTTCAGGACAAAGAGAGAATCTTAAAGGCTGCAAGAGAGAGACAGAAAGTTACCTACAAGGGATCTCCCATTAGATTATCAAATGATTTCTCAACCGAAACATATCAGGCCAGAAAGAAATGGAAGGAAGTATACAAAGTGATGCAAAGCAAGGGACTGAAATGAAGAATACTCTATCCAGCAAGGCTATCATTCAAAATTGAAGGGGAAATGAGGAGATTCATAGACAAAAAAGCCTAAGGGAGTTTATGACTACCAAGCCAGCAATGCAAGAAATGCTAAAGGGACTGTTGTATAAAAAAAAAAAGGAAAAAAAGGGGGAAGAAGGAACACAGACACACACACACAGAAAAGGCTACAAACAAGTACCTACCTAACAATAATTACTTTAAATGTAAATGGCCTAAATGATCCAATCAAAAGACATGGAGTGGCTGAATGGATAAGAAAACATGACCCATATATATGCTGTCTACAAGAGACCCACCTCAGAACAAGAGACTCACACAGACAGAAAGTGAAGAAATGGAAAAATATCTTTCAGGCCAATGAAAATGAAAAAAAGCTGTGGCAGCAATACTTATATCAGACAAAATAGACCTCAGAGTGAAGTCCATAACAAGAGATAAGGAAGGCCACTTCATAATACTAAAGGGATCGATACAAGAAGAGGATATAACTCTGGTAAACATATATGCACTCAATGCAGGAGCACCCAAATACACACAAAAAACTCTTGAAAGATATCAAGGGAGGGATCAATAGCAATACAATCATAGTAGGGGACTTTAATAACCCACTGACATCACTGGATAAATCCTCTAGACAAAAATCAGCAAGGAAACATCAATCCTAAATGACTCACTAGATCAGATGGACTTAATTGACATCTTCAGAACATTTCACCCTAAAGCTACAGAATATACATTCTTCTCAAGTGCACATGGGACATTTTCAAAGATAGACCACATATTGGTTAGCAAAGTCTCTCCAGATCCAAGGAGATTGAAATCATATCAAGCATATTCTCAGACCACAATGGCATAATACTAGAAGTCAACTACAATAAAAACAATTAAAAAATCCAAACACTTTGAGGCTGAATAGCATGCTATTAAACAATGATTGGGTTACCAAAGAGATCAAAGAAGAAATTAAAAATATCCTGGGAAATAAATAGCATTACAGGCCTACCTCAAAAACAAAAACAAGAAAAACTGGTAATAATCTAACTCTACAACTTAAAAAATTAGAAAGAGACCAACAAGAAAAGCCCAGAGTGAGCAGAAGGAAGGAGATAATAAGGATCAGAGCAGAAATAAATGAAATAGAGACAAAAAACAACAATACAAAAGATTAATGAAACCAAGAGCTGGTTCGTTGAAAGGATAAACAAGATTGATGAATCTCTAGCCAGGCTCACCAAGGAACAAAGAGAGAGGAACCAAATAAACAAAATCAGAAATGAAAAAGGTGAAATAACATCAGACCCCACAGAAATACAAAAGATTGTAAAAAAAATACTATGAACAACTCTACTCCAATAAACTAAACAACCTAGAGGAAATGAACATATTCCTAGAAAAATATGACCTTCCAAAACTCAATCAAGAAGAATAAAAAAATCTCAACAGACCAATATCTAAGGAGGAAACTGAAGCAGTCATCAAAAAGCTTCCAGCATTTTTTGATTGGATTATTTATCTTCCTTTTGTTAAGCTGTATTAGTTCTCTGTAAATTCTGGAGATTAAGCCCTTATCAGAAATATCATTGGCAAATATGTTCTCCCATGCAGTGGGCTTTCTTCTGGTTTTGTTGATGTTTTTTGTTTTTGTGTTTTGTTTTGTTTTTTGCTGTGCAGAAGCTTTTTATTTTTATGTAGTTCCTTTTGTTTACTTTCTCCTTAGTCTCCATTGCCCTAGGAGCTGTGTCTGTAAAGATATTACTGCAACATATGTCTGCTATTTTGCTGCCTATGGAGTCTTGTAGGATTTTTATGGTTTCCCATCTTACATTCAAGTCCTTTAGCCATTTTGAGTTTGTGTTTGTGTATGGTGTGAGTTGGTGACCTAGTTTCATTTTTTTGCATGTATTTGTCTAAATTTCCCAGCACTATTTATTAAAGAGACTGTTTTGACTCCATTATATGCTCTTGCCTCCTTTGTCAAATATTAATTGAGCATAATGGCTTGGGTTGATTTCTGGGTTTTCTGTTCTGTTCCATTGGTCTCTATGTCTGTTCTTGTGCTAGTACCAGGCAGTTTTGAGAACTGTGGCTTGATAATATAGCTTGATATGTGGTATTGTGATTCCTCCAACTTTGTTCTTCTTTCTCAGGATTGCTGTGGCTATTCGGGGTCTTTTTAAAATTCCAGATGAATTTTTGAAGAGTTTGTTCTAGATCTTTGAAATATGCCATTAGTATTTTAATGGGTATTGCACTGAATCTATAGATTGCTTTGCGTATTGTGGACATTTTAATGATAAACAATCCAATCAAAAAATGGGCAACAGACTTAGACACTTTTCGAAAGTGGACATACAGAAGGCAAAGAGATATATGAAAACATACTCAAAGTCACTAATTGTCTGAGAGATGCAATAAAAATTAATATTTCAAGAAAAACTATTTTAAATATAAAAACATTAGCATTTCATTTTTTAATCCATTCATCTGCTGATGGGCACATAGGCTGTTTCCAGATCTTAGCTATGGTGAATTGTGCAGCTATGAACATAGGGGTGCATATATCCTTTCTGATTGGTGTTTCTGATTTCTTGGGATATATTCCTAGCAGTGGGATTACTGGGTCAAATGGGAGTTCCATTTTTAACTTTTTGAGGAAACTCCATACGGGGATACAAGGATGGTACAATATCCGCAAATCAATAAACGTGATACATCACATAAACAAATTGAGAGAAAAAAACCCCATGGTCATATCAATTGATGCAGAAAAAGCATTTGACAAAATCCAACACCCATTTCTGATAAAAACTCTCAGCAAGGTGGGAATAGAAGGATCATACCTCAACATAATAAAAGCCATATATGACAGGCCCACAGCCAACATCATACTCAATGGACAAAAACTAACACCATTTCCCCTAAAAACAGGAACAAGACAGGGATGCCCACTCTCACCACTCCTTTTCGACATAGCACTAGAAGTATTAGCCATTGCACTTAGACAAGAAGAAGAAATAAAAGGCATCTAAATTGGAAAAGAAAAAGTAAAACTGTCCTTATTCGCAGATGACATTATATTATACACAAAAACCCCTAAAGACTCCATCAAAAAACTATTAGACTTAATAAATGAATTTGGCATTGTAGCAGGATACAAAATTAATTCCAAGAAATCTATGGCATTTCTATACACCAATAGTGAACTTACAGAAAGAGACTAAAAAAGCAATCCCATTTACCATCGTACCAAAAAAATTAAGATACCTAGGAATAAACTTAACTAAAGAGGTAAAAGACCTCTACTCAGAAAACTACAGGACGATGAAAAAAGAGATAGAGGAAGACATAAACAGATGGAAGAACATACCATGTTCTTGGATTGGTAGAATCAACATCATTAAAATGTCCATACTACCCAAAGCAATCTATAGATTCAACGCACTCCCCATTAAAATACCAACGGCATATTTCACAGATCTAGAACGAACTCTCCAAAAATTCATCTGCAATAAAAAAAGACCCCGAGTAGCTGCAGCAATCCTGAGAAAGAAGAACAAAGTAGGTGGGATCTCAACACCAGATATCAAGCTGTATTACAAAGCCACTGTTCTCAAAACTGCCTGGTACTGGCACAAGAACAGACATATAGATTAATGGAATAGTATAGAGAGCCCAGAAATCGACCCGAACCAATATGCTCAATTAATATTTGACAAAGGAAGCAAGAACATACAATGGAGTCAAGACAGTCTCTTCAATAAATGGTGTTGGGAAAATTGGACAGATACATGCAAGAAAATGAAACTAGACCACCAACTTACACCATACACAAAAATAAACTCAAAATGGATAAAGGACTTAAATGTAAGACGGGAAACCATAAAAATACTAGAGGAATCCAAAGGCAACAAAATCTCAGACATATGCCAAAGCAATTTCTTCACGGATAAAGCTCCTATGGCAGTGATGGCGAACCTATGACACGCGTGTCAGAAGTAACACGCGAACTCATTTTTTTGGTTGATTTTTCTTTGTTAAATGGCATTTAAATATATAAAATAGATATCAAAAATATGTCTTTGTTTTACTATGGTTGCAAATATCAAAGAATTTCTATATGTGACACGGCACCAGAGTTGTTAGAGTTTTTCAAAATGCTAACACACCAAGCTCAAAAAGTTCGCCATCACTGTCCTAGAGCATTGGACACTAAAGAGAAAATAAACAAATGGGACTACATCAAAATAAAAAGCTTCTGCACAGCAAAAGAAACCATCAACAAAACAACAAGAAAGCCCACTGCATAGGAGAACATATTTGCCAATGTTATCACCGATAAGGGTTTAATCTCCAACATTTATAGGGAGTTTATACAACTTAACAAAAGGAAGATAAACAATCCAATCAAAAAATGGGCAAAGGACCTAAATAGACACTTTTCAAAAGAGGACATTCAGAAAGCCAAGAGACATATGAAAACATGCTCAAAGTCACTAATCATCCGAGAGATGCAAATCAAAACAACAATGAGGTACCATCTCACACCTGTCAGAACGGCTATCATCAACAAACGACAAGTGCTGGAGAGGATGTGGAGAAAAAGGAACACTCCTGCACTGCTGGTGGGAATGCAGACTGGTGCAGCCACTCTGGAAGACAGTATGAACTACTTCTCAGTGAGTCAAGTGCTCAGGCTCAGTTTTCTCACTTATAAAATGGGGCTACCATCCCTGAACAAACAGGCTTGGTTTCAGGTGTTCTATGATGGGCTGACTTGGCCCTCTGCCCATGCTGATAAACACTGCTTACACTTACGATGCAATAACTGAGAAGGCCACTCAAAACGTTCTAAGATGAACTAATTAAAATAGAAAACCAACACACATTTTTGTAGTTAAAACTATAGTTTGCTCTGGTTTAGCAAGGATTGTACTTTCAAGAACACAACATAAATTCTGAAGATAGAGGGAAAACTCATAGTGAAAGAGTGTGCACAGCTGTAAATGATACAACCTGAAAATTTTCAACCAATTTCCAGGAAATGTTTGCATTGCTTTTTTTCTTAAATATATTTTTATTGACTTCAGAGAGGAAAGGAGAGGGAGAGAGAGAGATAGAAACATCAATGATGAGAGAGAATCATTGATTGGCTGCATCATGCATGCCCCACACTGGGGATCAAACCCGCAACTTGGACATATGCCCTGACCAGAATCTAACCTGACCTCCTGGTTCATAGGTTGCTGCCCAGTCACCGAGCCATGCCAGTGGGCTGCGCAGCTTTTTTATGCTTTCTTTCCCAAAGCTATGGTTTGTCACAATACATGATAGAGAGACAGACTCCCAGCTCCCCACAGTCTTCTTCCCTTTCCCTTCACCTTGAACCTCAGGTGCTCCTGCATCTGCTTTCTCTTCATCAGGTGTAATATCCTGACTCTCAGTGGGTGGCTCCTCTTGTTGAGGTTGTTCATCCCTGGGCTGCTGCTCCTGTGGGGGGGGGGGCGGTGCATGTGTGTGTGTGTGAGAAAATGAAAAGTTTTGTTGTTAATACATGACAATCATAAAAATATACACAATATACACACATATATACATAATCGTGAATAAGAATAAAGGCATTTTATAGACATGATACATATATATTCTTAATATTGTTCCTCTTCCCTCTGCCTGGTTCCTTGGAGAGGAGCTGCCCACAAGGACTTCTGAAGCTCTTTTAAACTCTCCTGGGATGGATGTGGGCAGTCCGTGTTAATAAGCACGAGAAAGGAATCATAGGGGATATTTCCACCAGCAATACCAGAGTGGAAACCTCCCGGATCAAGGTTTCCTTCCTAAGGACTCCTCCTGGGCCCATGTTATACCTTATCAGCACGGAAACTTTTAACACTGTGCCTACAGGCATTCAACAAAACTCACAGAAAAATACATTTCAGGTCATAGACAGTTCAAATATCAAAGCACTCACAACCACGGCTCCAACTGGCTGGTCAGACTCTTCATCTTCTACTAGTATTGAACTCCAATCGAGCCTTGGTATTATATGCCGACTCATATTTCACACTGAAAGCAGAACATTTTGATTAGGAAAATGTACTTAAGAGGATAACGAGACCACCTCCATGGCTAAATGTTTTCTTTCATTTTTTAATTTATTTGTTTTTACACTTGAAATTCCATTTTTATTTCTATTTTTGTGTTCCCAAGTCATTATTAAAATTTTATTGAAATAATTGGGGTGACATTTAATAGAATTACATATAGGTTTCATTTAAACAATTCTATAATTCATCTCCTCTATGTTGTAATGTGTCTTTATCATGCAAATTGCAGTCTCCTTTTGTCACATTTATCACCCTTTACCCTCTTCCACCTCTCCCGCCCCCTTTTCTCTCTTGTAATAACCATACAGCTGTCTGTGTCCATGAGGTTTTTTGTTCGTTTAAGCCCTTCACCTTTTTCAACCAGCCCACCTACATCCTCCCCTCTAACAGTTGTCAGTCTGCTTTCTGTGTCTATGAGTCTGTTTCTATTTTATTTGTTTGTTCACGTTCATTAGATTCCACATGTAAATGGAACCATGTTCCTGGATAGGAAGAATTAACATCATTAAAATGTCCATACTACCCAAAGCAATCTATCAGAACACCAATGGTGCATTTCTAGAACAAATATTTCCCAGAATTATATGGAACCACAACGGACTCCGAATAGCCACAGCAATTTTAAGAAGAAAATTGGAGGCATCATCCTGTCTGATATCATACTGCAAAGCCACAGCAATCAAAACAGCATGGGCTTGCAGAGAAACAGATATATACAGGGTGTACCCACAAATGTATACACACACTTTGAACAACTACAAAGGCAGTGTTTATTAAACTACATGTCATTTACATTTAACAGCTATTAGCTGTTAACGTCTGCCTACAGTTTTTGGGATACCTTATAGATGAACGGAAAAAATTAAAGAGCCAAAAGTTATTATTTTTAAAACTTACAGTTTAGTTTAAGTTTGAAAACACTTTAAAAAGGAAGACCCAGCGTTAGTAAGTGAAAGTGCACAGGCTTTGCGGTTATACCAAACACCGGGGCTCGCCCAGCCACTATGTCATGGCCGTGGTGGCAGCGTTACCACCTCGGGCAGGTGAGAAAGACGACACCCGGCTTCCCGTGTACGGAGACATGTGGGGAAATGCTGCCTCAAAGCCCGCTGGAGTGACGACTGCTTCTGCCACACGCCAGCGAGGAGGCCGCTTTCCCCGTGAGTTCGGCTGCATCGGCCGGGAAGGCTCGGGCTGTGCGTGCGGCCTGTGCTGCCTTCGCATGACCAGGAGGCAGCGGTGACCACATGCGATACCGGGGCTGTGCCCGCTTCTCCCGCGGCCCCTGCTTGCTGCCTACACATCTCGGGGCGCAGTGCCAGGGCCTCGCAGGGCGGCCCCTCAGCACCCCGTTCCTAGGCTCTTCCTTGACCGCCCGCCCCCCCCCCCCAACCCCCACCCGGCATGACCAGGAGGCAGCGGTGACCACATCCGATACCGGGGGCTGTGCCCGCTTCTCGGGGCGCAGTGCCAGGGCCTCGCAGGGCAGTCCCTCAGCACCCCGTTCCCAGACCCTTCCTTGACTGCTCGCCCCGGGCCCCGTCCACCCCCCCGCCCCACCCAGGGCCCCGAGGAGGGCTGTGGGTTCTGTTCTGTGGGCCGTTCCAGGTGAATTCCAGGACCCAGACACCTGGAATAATGTCCCCCAAACCCTTTACCTGGCCCCCGCCCTCGCAGGCCCAGCACCCTCCTAGACCAGGTCACGCCAGGGCTTCGAGGCCCACGGCGTCCATGATGGCGGAGAGGACAAAGGCGCTGACCTCGAGGCCCTTCCTCCTGGGAGGCCCTGGATCCCGCAGCCCCTCCCCCACCGAAGCCCGCGGGCCTTCCCCGCACACTCTCCCACAGTTAAAGTCCCGGAGGGCTGCTCTGTGCACCTACCAGTTGTGTCTCAGGTAGTGAGAAAGAATCGAAATGAAGGAACGCGGCGGCCTTTCGCCAGCTCTTCTCCCGGAACTCGGACTGCAATGCACGTGTGCAGCAACGGATGTGGGCTGATATGCACATGCGGCAGTGGGCGTGCGCGGCAATCGGCATGGTCTGAAATGGGCATGCGCAGCTATGGGCATTCACAGTTAAGAGCATGCGCAAGTATGAGCCCGCGCAGGAATGAGCATGCGCAGTATGCGCATCTAGGAGCCCGCGCAGGAATGAGCATGCGCATCTAGGAGCCCGCGCATCTAGGAGCATGCGCATCTAGGAGCCCGCGCATCTAGGAGCATGCGCATCTAGGAGCACGTGCACTAGGAGCACGCGCACTAGGAGCACGCGCACGTAGGAGCACGCACGTAGGAGCACGCACACGTGTGAGCATTCACCTTGATTTGATATCCTGATGCAGACGTTGAGGTTGAGCATAAGAGCATTAAAATCTCTAGGTCAGCCCTGGTCAAGAAAACGGACTTGAAGTGTGGTTTTGCTCTTCCCCCAATCATTCTTATGCTTTCAGAAACTTTGTGAACAGACAGGCTAAGTTTAACCTTCATAGAGAATGTGTCTCAAAAACATGGCCATGACGAAAACATATTTTAATACCATGTTTATACGTATATTTGGACGAATCACTTCCTTCTATAATTTTGGGTTTTGTGTCATGCATAGAAGGAATTTGTTCACTTCCATAAATTAAATACATTCACCATGTTTTTTTTCTTTCTTTTTAAAAAATATATTTTATTGATTTTTTACAGAGAGGAAGGGAGAGGGATAGAGAGTTAGAAACATCGATGAGAGAGAAACATCAATCAGCTGCCTCCTGCACACCTCCCACTGGGGATGTGCCCGCAACCCAGGTACATGCCCTTGACCGGAATAGAACCTGGGAACTTTCAGTCCACAGGCCAATGCTCTGGCTATCCACTGAGCCAAACCAGTCACGGCTTTCCCTGTTTTCTTAACTTCTTTGCTTGTGTTACTGTGCATACATCTCCAGAGGGTAAAACAATTTCTCTGAATATACCTGTGGTCATTCAGTTAGTGTATGGGTTAGCAATACCCTTAGATAACTGTGCTAGGATTTAGGCTCAGTCCTCTTGTCATATGGTGTACAGCAGTACTGCATCCTGTACTCTACTTCCCAAATATCAGACCAACAACTTACTATGCAAAGATGACTACTGCCTAACACTGACAGCGAATTACACTACTCAGACAGAGCCTTAGGAGAGTCTCAGAAGTGACAGGGTAGGAGAGATATTTATTCACTTTTTCACATATGGTGTAAAGCATGTTTTTCCATCTGGGGTGAGACTGAGATTAGGATTGTGTAAGAATGGTGACATAATGGTTTAGTGTTTGTGGACACTAGAAAGCAAATTTTGTAAGACAAATTTTTCCTAGAGTGTTGGCATTGAAAAATGCCATTTGGGCTTTTCTTATGAAGAGTCAATGTTTCTTTGGGGTAGTTGCTGTAATGAGGAGTAAAGATATGCAACTTTTATGTTGTTAGGAAGGAGATTCCCGGGTCAGTATAGTTATGTTGATGAAGACAATGAAATACAAAGTGCTGTTAATGTAGACAGTAGCTATGTGCTGGTTTCCATTCCATTAATTTTACATAACATCAGTTTTATGTGGGAAGTACTATATAAGAGTGAAAGACAGGAAGGGAACAAAAATTAGGAAGTTGTTTTTTGTAAGTTAAGATACACTGTTGCACTGACTGCTATTCATCCATTGAGATTTTTGTTTTTAATTTTTATTAATTTTAGAGAGAAGAAAAGAGAGAGATAGAGATAGATAAATCGATAGAGTGAGAAACATTGATGTGGGAGAGAAACATCCATATGCTGCTGTGGGGAGCCAATATAGGATTAAGCCTCGGCCTGACCTGTTGGCAAAGTCACAAAGAAGTCCCAGCTTAGAGGGCACAGTCCTCTTAGCATAATTAGGCTTGACCTTATGACGCTCCCCAGATCTTATCTGGGAACCTAATGGGCTGAGGGAAGTTCAGGAAGTGGCCAAAATAAGTGAAACTCACAAGAACTGTGTAACTATGGTAACCACTACCTTGTTTATCTCTGATTATAAAATAAAGGCTCAGCTTGCCTCGTGGATCTTTCTCTGTGGCCTCAGCCAGGCACAGGAAGATCCACGGAGACTAAAGAGAGCTATAGAGTTCTGACCGCTGTCTCTGTGTAAAACATTCTTTGCCAACTCCGTCCACACCTTTGCAACCCCTGGACCGCTGGGTCTGGACCCCGGCACCCCAATATTTCCAAATTATCTCTTGTCTCTTCTCTTTCATTTGTGTGTAGCTCCTCTTCCAGATCCTGAGCCCTGAACCACGTGGGATGTGGAGGGAAACATTTACAACATGCTGCCTCCCGCCATGCCTCAACAGGAGTTCACATTCACAACCTGGGTATGTACCCTGACCCAGAATCTAACCAGCTATGTTTCCATGTGCAGGACGACACCCTAACCAACTGAGCTATATGGACTAGGGCCATTGAGCTTCTTTTAAGGAAAAACCGTGAGTGGAGTACTGGAGGGGTCTCAATCATTATCAGTCAAATCAATCTTTCTCTCTTCTCTTCTCTCTCTCTCCTGTCCATCTTCCCTTCCTCCTTCCACCCTTCTTCCCTTCCTCCTTTTGTCTCTCCCTCCCTTTTTCTAAAATGCTAGGAATTGTGATTCTTCTAAAAATAATTTTATTAAGAGTTTAAACTGTTATAATTCTGGTTCTTTAATTTAGCTTATATTTTGTTTATTGATCTTTCTCATCAAGGTCACTACCATTACCCAATTTTACTTCCCTTTACCCTCTTAACTACAATTTTTAGTGTAGTGCATTCAGGGACTGCTCAAAGAATGGGAGATAGTGATTTCTAGATTTAGACTTTCTGTAAGCACCTAAATAACAAACTGTCAAATGCATGCAATCAGATGATTTACTAGCTGTGGGTCATGAGGACATGGTCTTTGATGATTCCTGAACTGCTCCCCTCTACTTCAAATGGCAGACTTCAATGTGATGCCAATCTTTAACTTTTTGTCACCATTCCTGTGGAAAATAACCACTGTCCACCTTGATATAGGGGTATAATTGGATAGAAGCAAGTCGTGAAGTAGCTCTGGTGGCACATAGAAAGCAGCAAAAATAGGAAAGATAGTGTAGAGGTACTCTTGGTACAGTCCTATGTGGGCTGTGTGCACTGTCCTGTTGTAGTTGAGACTTGATTGCTGATATCACTGGGAATAACTGACCCCAGGCAAATTGACTGTGAGTACCAACTGTGACTACAGCAGAGTAGCTGCTGTGCAGGAGACAGCCCTATGGAGCAGGACTTGCTTCAGTGGGACTTTGGTGCTCATTGAGTCTGCCCCTTGAGTGTGTCGCTTGTGGATGTGGTAGAGTTGTAATCTGATGTGGTCTGAAGCTATCTACTGGGTGCACTGGCTGCTGGGCCTCCTGAAAGGTGCAATGTCAGCCACTGCCTGTGCCCTGCCTGGGGCCACCTGGCATAAGCTACAGAGCAATCTGAAGATGGCTGCTACTTGTTTTGGGCTTGAAGGTGCCTAGGAGAGACCAAGTGTTTCAGGATTCTTTGGTTATATTCCTAGAAGTGGAATTGCTGGATCACAAGGCAGTTCCAGTTTGAATTTTTTGAGGAACCTCCACACTGCTTTCCACAGTGGCTTCACCAGTCTGCATTTCCACCAACAGTGCACGAGGGTTCCCTTTTGTCCACATTCTCACCAATACTTACTGTTGATAACCATTCTGACATGTGTAAGGTAATATCTCATTGTGGTTTTCTTTTTAATTATGCTTTTATTTGTTTTAGAGAAAGAGGAAGGGAGAGGGAGAGAGATAAACATCGATGAGAGTGAAACATCAACATCGATCAACTGCCTCCTGTATGGCCCTTACTGGGGATTGAGCCTGCAATTCGGGCATGTGCCCTGACCGGTAACTGAACTAGCGATCTCTTGGTACATGGGTCAGTGATCAACCACTGAGCAACACTGGCCTGGTTCATTGTGGTTTTAATGTGCATTTCTCTGATGATTAGTGACATTGAACATCTTTTAATATGTCTATTGGCCATCTGCATGTTCTCTTCAGGGAAGTGTCTCCAGGTCCTTTTCACATTTAAATTTTTTTTTACTGAATTTAATGGGGTGACATCAGTTAATAAAATTATATAGGTTTGAAGTGTACAATTTTATAAAACACCACCTATATATTGTATTGTGTGGTCACCATTCAAAGTCAAGTCTTTTTCCATCACCATTTATTCCCCCTTTACCCTCTTCTACCTCCCCAACTCCCTTGCCCTCTTTTAATCACCATACTGTTGTTGTCTGTGTCTGGACCTCAACAGGGTCATTTGTTTAATCCCTTCACCTTTCCCACTAGCCCCCAACCTCCTCCCCTCTGACAGCTCTGTCTGCTTTATGTGTCTATGAGTCCAGTTTCAATTGTGCTTGTTTGTTAATTTTGTTCATTAGATTTCTTTTCCCATTTTAATTTGAATTGTTTGTTTTTATGGTGTTGAGTTATAGAAGTTCTTTATAAACTTTGTATATTACCTCTTAATTAGGTGTGTCATTGGTGAATATTTCTCCTGTTGAGGGATTGTCTTTTCATTTTGTTCATGGTTTCCTTTCTTTGCTGTGCAAAGGATTTTTAGTTTGATGTAGTCCCATTTGTTTATTTTTTATTTTTTCCTTGCCCATGGAAGTGCATCAGTAAAACTATCGCTATGAGAGATGTACAAGATTTTCCTGCCTATGTTGTCTTCTCAGATTTTTATGGTTTCAAGTCCTATATTTAAGTATTTAGCCCATTTTGTGTTTATTCTTGTGTATGGTGTAAGAAGGTGATCTTGTAACACACCCCTCTATTCTTTTAATATTTTTTCTGTTACAGTGCTTTTGGAAAAGATGAATTGTTGGCTAATATGCAACCTGTAGATAAACAGCATTTTTGTGAAAGACTTTCAGGGAGCTGATGCAGCAACTGGACATTCTGGCTCCAGGAGACTTGCTGACTTTCAACCATAAAACCAGACCTCTGCTTGACCAGTTTTGAGATAATCATTGGAATAGACTGTGCTGACTTACATGTAGAAAACTTTCAAACCCCTCCCCCTTTCCAATTTCCTTGTTTTGCTTTCCATCTCCCTCTTAATAAATACCCCTGCCTGCCCTGAAATGTTAAGATGCTCTTTAGGATTGGAGACCACCATCTTCTTAGGCTGCTAGTTCTTAAATAAATCTGTCTCTCGTATGTTGACTTTCAAAGAGGCAGGCAGCCAAACTTGAGTTTGGTATCAGTTTAGTTTCATTTTTGTCCATGTATCTGTTCAATTTTCCCCACCCCATTTATTGAATAGACTATCTTTATCCTATTGTATATTTTTGTCTCCTTTGTCAATTGACCATAAAGGTGTGGGTTTATTTCTGGGCTCTCTATTCTGTTCCATTGATCTATGTGTCTGTTTTTATGCTAGTACCATACAGTTTTCATTGCTGTGGCCTTGTAGTATAGTTTGATATCAAGTAGTCTGCTATGTTTTTCTTTCTCAAAATTGCTGTGGCTATTTGGGGTCTTTTGTGGTTCCAGAAAAATTGTTGGATTATTAGTTCTAGTTCTGTGAAATACACCATTGATATTCTGTTAAGAATTGCGTTGAATCTATAGATTGCTTTGGGTAGTATGGAAATTTTAATGATGTTAATTATTCCTATCTGTGAACATGATATATGCTACTACTTATTTGTATCATCTACAGTTTATTTCTTTAATGTCTTATAATTTCCTGAGCACAAGTATTTTACATTATTGGTTAATTTTTTTTAGCTTTTTTTCCCCATCTATTTTTATACATCACAATCCAAGGAGGGGACGTGGGTGGGTTACACGAAATCCATTGGTGATAGATTAGGGAGGCGGGAGAAAGCAAGCAGGGAAACCCCTGGGATTGGATAAAAAGTAAAATGATGGACACATACTTAAGTGGGTGCAGGGTAATTAACAGTCAACAATTACATGATAACAACAATGATGGAATTTGTGGTATCTGTCCTTGCCCAGCACATTAGGTTGTGCCCCAGGGGGTCGGAAAAAGGGGAGTTACAAGTTACCCAGACATTGTCATAGATGCAAAAAGACAGATAGGCTCAGTTAAGGTAAAGGCTGACCTTGTCAGGGATGTTACCGGCCTATTATTGGTTAAATTTATTCATAGGTTTTTTTTTTATAAAAATGTATTTTTTACAGTTGAGTGAGAGTTATTGATTATCCTATAGAACACCTGAAACCAAGCCTATTTGTATTGAGATTTCAAAGGAAATAAAACAGTTATCTGACAACAGGGACATTAAGGGAGAACTTATTTTTAAAAAAATCTCTGAGTACTGGGAAATTAAGAAATAGACTATTAAGTAACCTATGAGTGCAAGAAAAATGATACTTAAAATTAGAAATATTTTAAATATACATTACTGAAGATGAGCCACAAACTGTTTTGAATATAGTTGGTGCAATGCTTAAGGCAATTCATTAAATTCATTTAAAGGCAGTGTTTATTAAAATACATTTTATTTTCAAAATTTATCTATTAGCTGTTCAAGTGTATATACATTTTTGGGGATACTCTGTATTAGAGAGCAAAGTATGGATGTCAGTGATGACAGCCTCATCTCAGAACTGATAAAACAGAATGGCAAACTGAACTCAAAAGAAGTAGCAAATATGAGAGCAGAAATGTAAAAAATAAAAAACAAATGAATAATGCAGAATCACCCTAAAGGTAATAGTTGATTCCTTAAAATATAGTAGACTTTCCATGTATGATCTTTTTTCCTCAAATACCATTCTCCTTCTGAAATCTAATACTCTATTCCCCCATTTTTCTTTGTCCAAAAGTATCTCATATACCCAATGTTGCTTCACTGTCTTTCGAATTTTCATGCCTTTGTGAATTCCCCATGTGCATGTATTAAAACTTTCATTTTTATCCTATTAAAAATAGACTTGATATATTTCAACAAGAAGAATCTATTAAAAATGAAAAAATCAATAACCAATAATAAAAAAGGGGCATCACTAGAGATCCTTGAGATATTCTGTTCATTCATTCTATAGATTTTTGTGACTTCATAAAGATAAGATTCACCTATATCTTTCTAAAAAATACATAAGAATTCTTTATATATCCTGTACATGACTAGTTTGTGTTTCACTTTCTCATATGTGAATTTTGAGAAATAAAATTCTTAATTTTAAGTGAGTACAATTAATCAAAGATTAATTTTATAGGTCATGCTGTTGGAAGCTGCCCATTGTCTTCACTATCAGAGAAGTGTAAACAAGGAGCCCGAAATGCTGGTGAACCTTGAGCACTGGCAAGGGCCACAGCTATGCACTGATTGTTTAGTTGAGACAATGGTGGCTCAAGCAATTTCCTGACCAAATAGTTTCAGAGTAAATCTTTACTAATATTTACAGACCTTTACGATAGTCTGTTTGTTACCAGAGTTGCCTGCCTGACTAAGGGCTATATGTGTATCCAAAATTGAATAAAAGGTTGACAAGGCCTGGGCACCAGTGGAAGTCCTTCCCCTTGCATTGGGCTTCCTGCCTGGCCCCCAGTATTTCCAAATTATTATTTCTTGTCTCATCTCTGTCATTTGCGCACGGCCCTTCTCCAGATCCCGAACCTTGAACCATGCAGGATGTGGCTCGCACACATGCTTTTTGTTTTCTGTTAAAAATATCTTTGAATACCCAAAGTCTTGAAGATATATTCCTATTTTTTCTTCTAGAAATGTTATTGATTTGTTTTTCATATTTAATTTGGTGATCCATTCAAATTCTGGACTTTCTAGTCTGTTGCGCTGCTCTATTTTTCTATTCTTTTTTAAAATGTTATCTTTATTGTTGTTGAAAGTATTACAGATGTCCCCTTTGTTTTTATGTTATTTTTCCCATTAACCCCCTTTTCTCTGCATTTGCCCCTCTCAAGCCTTCACCACACTATTGCCTGTGTTCATGGGCTATGCATGCATATATATATATATATATATATATATATATATATATATATATATATTCTTATGCTGATACAAAACTATCTGAATTGCTATGGACTTATAGTAATGCTTGATAACTGACAGTCTAATATAATCAACTTTGTTCTTCAAGACTGGGTTTGCTAGTCTTTGCTTTTACATATGCATTTTAGCAGAAGTATGTCAATTTCCACACCAAAAGACCTTGCTTTGATTTTTTTATCAGTTTCGTAAGAGTTATATATCTAAATATATATAACCTATAAATACTTAGAATAGAGCCAGTCATAAGAAGCATATAATCAATTTAATTACTATATTTCTGTAAAAATGCACCCCAATTTATATAATCAAATTAGGAGATGAAACTCCTAATGTATAAAATCTTTTGTTTAACATTGTCCCCTTGAATTGTGTTATAAAACACACAAGATTACTTTAACTCCCATATTGTCTGAGGAAATCACAAGGCTGCAATCCAGTCCATGTTAATTTATATGTCCTGAAGTAATTCCCATGAATGAAAATGTCATGTTTTCTTCTTTTTCTTTTTTTTTTGCTGTGTTACACCAATGAAGACTGCATAAGAAAGCATTTTGTTCCAGAGATAACCCTACTTTTCATTAGCAGAATGCTATGATCTGTGGTGGGAAAATTCTACAGGAATGCAATTTAATATCATGAAGAGCCAAATACATATCTAATCTTTGCCATATTCTGGGAGAAGTATAAACGTTATCCTGATTCACTTCATCCCTATAGCTGACATGGTCTTGCTGGTTGTACTAAACACATAAGGGGCACCAGAGAGCAAAGAATGTATCATAGGGTACTAAACCAGTGGTAGCGACAGATCAGGCAGATGCTCACATCATGGGCTGGATATTCTGTTTCGCATTGCTACCTACATGGAAGAGTTGGTCCATTCAATTATATGATGGCTCCACATGCCCTCCTGACTATGGTACCCAAAGAGTAATACAGCTGTGTTAAAGAAAAACACACGTATTTTCTATACCCTTATTCTAAATCTACAGGTATAGTGCCCCTTGACAAAATATAAGCCAGGCAATATTGAATGAAATATCTGACTTTGAAAGATATTATTTTTTATGTATACATAGGTATTTGGTGCGGACTATTGACACAACATATTAGAGTTTTGTTTCAGGGGGGAGATTAATACTCAATTGTAAAGGAGCATAAAATATCTTCTTATACTTACCTCATAATAAGTATGTTTTCTACAAGAAGTTCGATGTGAACCCACAAGTTCCATTCACACATCCCTTTGCAAAACATTCTTTTGATTCAAACTCTGAAAAGTGGAACTCATCTGATTTTAATTTCAGAATTCTAAAATACACAAGCATTTTATCAGACATAGTGTGTTTTGTTGTAATCAGTAATAAAATAGAACAAAAGCACTTTGCAACCAGCAATACTTTTATACTACATGGGTCCTTAATACCTTATTGCCAACAGAAAAAGGGGGAAGTGACCCAAGAAGGGGAAAAAACAGTTTGCATTGTGAAAATAGGAAGTTAAGAACCATTGTTTATCCATCTTTGTAGCTACAGGGCAGATCCTCTCAGAAAGAAACAGGGTGGCCCTAAACTCATTGTAAGAATGCCGTTGCTTGCTAATTTGTTTGGTCCCCCAATATTCTACCCAAGGAATTGGCTAAAAGTCAATAATCACACATCTCTGAATCATTCAGATCTCATCACAGGGGGATGAGAATTTTGCTTTATTTCAATTATTTTCGGTTCCTTGGAGGAATTCTTTTGTTTTTCTTCTCCCCCTCTTGGTGGCTCTTCTCTTTTTCCAAGTCTTGTGGCTGCTCATTTGATGGAGCGCAGGCCTGATTGGTATCAGTCTTAAAACTCAAGTTGGTAAACCCCTCTACTAGTGTTTTCCAAGAAGGTGGATCCTGCCCTTCTGTGTTACCAGAAAGAGCCTCCTTTTGGGTCTGGCAGTAATGACATTGACATTTTTTCTGATATCTACCAAAGGAAGATATTTTTCCTTTCCTTTGAACCTGGTAAGGTGTTGTGTAAGGGAGAGCTTTCGGTCTCATATTCTCTGTGTAGGCCTTTTTCCAGTTAGAAAATGCTGACCTTTCTCCCTGCCCCTCTTGTTCAGCCATCTCATCTCCGTATTGCTGTTGGAACATCCCCTCTGGTCTAGAGATGCGGTAGTTGATATCAGGACTGGTGTTGAAGTTAATGCGATCCAGGGTGTTCGTTTCAGAGAGGGATGGTTGAGAGGTTGATGCACCTTCTTGGGATATGTCTTCCAGTGAATTCAGTGATGAATCTGAACCAAAAGTTTTGGTAATTCTCTCTGATGGATCCATGGAGGTGAAATCTCAGTTTGTAGCTACTCTTGAATCTCAGGGCTGTACAGGAAAGTGAAGCTCGTGGTTCTCAAATTGCTTGAATTTAGTGAGGAAAGGACTGCAGCCAAATGTTGTCAAACTGCAAAAAAAAAAAAAAGGTGGAAGGAGAAGAAAGAACAAGGAGAGTCACAAAACAGTATTTTTTTAAAGCAGAAAAATATCTTCATGCCATCAATGGAAATGATAGCAATTGTAGTGAAGCATGTTAATGATTAAACATACTGTGAAAGCCATATTACAGTGACTTCCTTTTCCCAGGCTCTGCTCCCCTCCTGCAGACATGGAAGCCAAAAATACACAAGTTTTCCAATTAGTATCCTATGTCTTAAAGAGTTTTGTTTGCAAGCACACCTAGCACCCAGGTCTTGGTTTCTTTATGTCATTCGTTAATACATGAAACCAGGGCTCTAGTGAGAAATGGCTGATTCTAGAAGTAGATACAATCTATATATATAAAAGGCTAACTGACCATCCGACCGTCTGACCGGCCAGTAGCTCTGACATGCACTGACCACCAGGGGACAGATACTCAATGCAGGAGCTGCCAAGCTGCGGTAACTTGGCAGCAGTGGTTCTCAGGTGATGCAACCCAGAACCAGAGAGGAGGGAGCCCGATTCTAGGGTGCATCACCTGAGAACTGCCCTCTTGCAATCCAGGACCCCTTGGGGGATGTTGGAGAGCAGATCCCTGCAGGCCAGGCCGAGGGACCCCACCTGCTGGAGGGACCCCACTCACTCCGCAGAGGCCCTTTGAGCTGCAGTGCTGCCCCAGATGCTGCTGGCTGGGGAGGGACCATGGGAGATTGGCTCCAGGGCATGTCTGGCCTGTCTTGCCAGGTCCCGCCCCACCGGCCACCTTTTAATTAATTTCCTTTCAATATGCACGAATCCGTGCACTGGGGCACTAGTATCTAAATAAAGTATGGTACCTGAAAGGTCTGAGGAACTGTTACAGACTTGTGTCTACAAAAATTGTGAATATTTTCTTCCAGTTATAGTTATTACAAAAGATTAATTAACCCAAAAAATATTCAGGAAGGCTCACCATATTACAGGCAATATCATTTAAAACATTTTTTATCCTCACCTGAGGACATAGTAATTGATATTTAGGGAGAGAGAGGGAGAGAGAGAGGGGCGGAGGGAAGAGAGAGAGAGAGAGAGAGAGAGAGAGAGAGAGAGAGAGAGATCAGTTGTTTCCCGTACCCACCCTGACCGGGGATCAAACCTGCAACCTAGTATGTGCACTGACAGGGAATCGAACCCATGACCTTTCAGGGTATGGGATGACTCTCCAACCAACTGAGCCACACTGGCCAGGGCTACAGGCAGTAACTTGAATCAGCAACCCACACTGTATATTCCTGCCAATCTGAACCTCTTTCTGTTAGTCAGATGTTCAGTGCTCTCTCTGATTTCCGCAACCTCATACATGCTGTTGTACACAACCTCATATGTTCTGTCAAGGATGCTTCATTTGGATGATCACTACTTACCTTCAGCTTTCAGATTACACTTATTTTTCTCTAGGAGGCTCTCTGTCCCTCTAAAATTAGGTTATTTCTTGCTATGTGCAGACAAGCCCATACAATTTCTCTCTGTCTGATAGAAAGCACTGTTAGAATTCCTTGTCAGTTCTTGTTTCTATTGAATGTCTTCTATCAGACTAGAAGCTCCTTGAGGGAAGAGATTGTGTGGGACTTTTCCTCCCTTGAATTCCAGAACCCAATATTTGGATATTTGGAATACATATCCAAATATCAGATGTAAGGATGGGGAAACTATCAAATGTGAAACCATACATCCAGTTCCTGTTCACTCAACAAAGGTCAAATTTGAATGGAAGAGTGCAATTCATAAATTTGATATTTTCACTAAATGGAACATTATAAAATCCACAAATATCTCAACATTTTTTTCAGGTTCAGGAAGAGCTAAGTGGAAATGCAGTCTGATACCTGGGTGCTTTGGGTGAAAGCTTCCTTATTCAGAATAGGATACACACAGCAAGAGTCAGACCCTTGTTTTCCATTGAAAGTTGTTGTATCTGGATATGGTGCCTAAAACTGTGGCTACAATTTTGATACTACAAGGAGAACCAGGCTTAGAAGGACCCCATCCAGGGTTACTTTATGGCATCATTGACTTCAAAATTAATCATGCCTGGAACCACTCTATCCATAAGCAGTTTCTTTTTTTTTTCATTTAAAAATATATTTCTATTTATTTCAGAGAGGAAGGGAGAGGGAGAGAGAGATAGAAAAATTAATGATGAGAGAGAATCATTGATTGGTTGTCTCCTGCATGCCCCCTACTGGGGGTCGAGCCCTCAACCCAGGCATGTGTCCTGTTGGGGAATCAAATTGTGACCTCCTGGTTCATAGGTCAATGTTCAACTACTGAGAAACACAGGCGGGCACCTCATAAGCATTTTTTTTTTTTAAATCCTCATCAGAGGATATTTTTCCATTGATTTTTAGAGAGAGTGGAAGGGACGGGCAGAGACACAGAGATAGAAACATCAATGTGAGAGAAACACATCAATTAGTTGCCTCCTACATGAGCCCCAACCAGGGCCGAGGATTGAGCCTGCAACTGGGGTATGTGTCCTTGATCACAGTCAAACCCAGGACCCTTCAGTCTGTGGACTGACGCTCTATCCACTGAGCCAAATCCGGCTAAGGCCTCTTAAGCATTTTTTAAAAACCTTTATTGTTGAGAGTATTACAGATGTACCCCTTTTTTACCTCATTGCCCCCTCCACCTGGTTACCACTGCACCCCAGACCTTCACCACCCTATTGTCTGTGTCCATAGTTAATGCATATATACATATATTTAGTTAATTTCTTCCTGCCCCTCCCACCCCCTTCCCTCTGAGATTCGTCAGTTCCATGTTTCCATGACTCTGATTCCATTTTATCCATTAGTTTATTTTGTTCATTTATTTTGATTTTTTGATTCAATTGTTGATAGATAGGTATTTATTGCCATGTTATTGTTCATATATTTTATCTTTTTCTTTTTCTTCCTCTTCTTAAAGATCTGAAGATGGCTCCTACTTGTATTGGGCTAGGACAGTGATGGAGAACCTTTTGAGCTCAGCATGTCAGCATTTTGAAAAACCCTAACTTAACTCTGGTGCCATGTCACATATAGAAATGTTTTGATGTTTGCAACCATAGTAAAACAAAGACATATTTTTGATATTTATTTTATATATTTAAATGCCATTTAACAAAGAGAAATCAACCAAAAAAATGAGTTCACGTGTCACCTCTGACACGCGTGTCATAGGTTCGCCATCACTGGGCTAGGAAGTTCCCAGGTGAGGCCCAGCTGGTGCCAGATCTTGGGCCCTTTTTTGATAGGTTTGGGGCATTCTGACTCCAGCTGCTGCTTGTTGAAGAGATTTTAGAAAAATCTGAAGCCTGAGCCAGGATAGGCCATTGATACGGAAAAAGCTGCAAACACCTTGGGTAGGGCTGAAAATTGGATGGGGCTGGATCTCCAGGAATCACCAGGGCAGAGCAAACAGTGGGCCATACTGGTGGGAACTCAGATATGGCTGCCAGTCAGCTCTGCGATGGGGGAGGTTCCAGCACAGGAACAATGATCCATGTGAGTACCCATGTCTTGGAGAAAGCTATCCCCAAGTTTTGTCCTCATGCCAGACAGTCCAGTTACTCCCCATATGTTCCTGGATTCCCCCAAAGCCACCACCCAGCACTGGAGGTCAGAGGAAGCAGGACCTTGTAAGTTCATGCATGGGACCTTTAAGAGGAACACCTGGAACTCCAGCAGTTTCTGTTACTCAGTCTCAATTCCTCCTGGTTTTTACAGCCTGAAGCTATGGGGACTTCTCTTCCCAGCTCTGAAACCCTAGGCTGGGGGTATGGTGTGGGGCTGGGACCCCCTGCTTCTCTTGGGAGGCCTTGGAGATATCCCTCCCTATTAAAAAGATGCCACATGTGCATGTCAGACCAGCCCATTCCACACCTCCTCCCCCTCCTACAAGTCTCAATGTGCTTTCCTCTTTACTTTTCTAGTTATAGGACTTCCATTCAGCCAGATTTCAGGTGGTTCTGAATGATGGCTGTTCTGTATTTTAGTTGCAATTTTGATGTGATTGTGGGAGGCAGCGAGTACCGGCTTTTACCTACACTGCCATCTTCGTCATAAGCCAACATTTTGTTATATGAGATCATTTTCCATCAAAAGGTAAACCAATTTAGTCATGTTTTCTGATAGCTTATCTGATATAAGTATTGCTACCCCAGCTTTTTTTTTCATTTCCATTTGCCTGAAAGATATTTTTCCATCCCTTCACTTTGTCTGTGTGAGTCCCTTGTTCTGAGGTGGGTTTCTTGTAGACAGCATATATATATAGAAGACAGGGAAGCAAAACACATCCAAACTGAACTGCAATTGTAGAAAAAAAATTAAAAGACAGGAGGAGAGCCTAAGGGAGCTATGGGCCAACATGAAACGAAGCAACATACGAATCATAGGGGTGCCAGAACAACAGGAAGAGGAACAAGGCTTAGAAAACTTATTTGAAGAAATATTGTCCAAAAACTTCCCTAATGTGGAGAAGAAAAAAGTCACACAAGCACAGAGAGTCCCAAACAAGATGAACTGAAAAGACCCACACCAAGACACATCATAATTACAATGGCAAATGTTCAGGACAAAGAGAGAATCTTAAAGGCCGAAAGAGAGAGACAGAAAGTTACATACAAGGGATCTCCCATTAGATTACCGAATGCTTTCTCAACAGAAACACATCAGGCCAGAAAAGAATGAAAGGAAATTTACAAAGTGATGCAAAGCAAGGGATTGAATCCAAGAATACTCTATCCAGCAAGGCTATCATTCAAAATTGAAGGGGAAATGAGAAGATTCACAGACAAAAAAAGGCTAAGGGAGTTTATCACTACCAAACCAGCCATGCAAGAAATGCTATAGGGACTGGTGTAAAAAGAAGAAATAAAAAGGTAAGAAAGAACACAGGCACAAAAAATAAAAATGGCTACAAACAAGTACTTTTCAATAATAACTTTAAACATAAACGGACTAAATGCTCCAATCAAAAGACATCGAGTGGCTGAATGGATAAAAAAACATGACCCATATATATGTTTTCTGCTATCTTAAGATTGTATCTTAATTAATTTATCCTAGCTCTGTCTAGTGCAGGGGTGGGCAAACTTTTTGACTGGAGGGCCACAGTGGGTTCTTAAACTGGACCGGAGGGCCGGAACAAAAGCATGGATGGAGTGTTTGTGTGAACTAATATAAATTCAAAGTAAACATCATTACATAAAAGGGTACGGTCTTTTTTTTTTTTTAGTTTTATTCATTTCAAACTGGCCGGATCCGGCCCGCGGGCCGTAGTTTGCCCACGGCTGGTCTAGTGTTAATTCCTGGCCCCACTTTATTACCAGGGAGGTAAGGATCAGTCCTCTGCTGACTTCTGGGGACCTTCCCAAGAACTTTGACAAACCTCATTTATCCTTATTGGTATTCTTAACAGGGTCCTTGAATCCACCAAAGCTGTGCCAAAGTCCACTTAAAGGCTGGTACCCCACTGAGGGTACAGTTGGCTACAGAATAAACTATGAGAGCTGGCTCCATACCTTTACAATATATTACATTATCTCCCCTCACACAACTCACCTAACGCTAATGAAGTGTGTACCTTGGTTGTGTAAACAAAAAGAAAATCATAGAAGTAAAATGTTCTGATTTGCCACCCAGCACACTTGGAGGGCACTAGTTAACGGGGTCTGAAGAGGCTGTAAAGGACAGCACTGGACTGTAGCATTACTGGTTCACTTTTGTGGTGTACACACTACTGCCTTTGTTAATGTCAAGCTGTTGACAACTAACAACTGGTTTACAAAATCCCTAGATGTTTATAAATCTGCTATCATGAATCAGCTTGATCTGACTCCAGCACCTCACTTTGTGCTGTGAAACAAAAGGAGATTTTCAGGAGTCCTGGCACCCTTACCTGATGAATGAATTTCACAGGCCCAGTGTTAGTGAACCACCTGGACCATGCTAGGCTATTTGTATCCTCACACTTCCCATATTGGGGACAGCAAGAGGGTAGGGTTGAGTCTCAGGGCCTCATCCTCACAGGAGGATGAAATGCCAGGTGCAATGTTCCATTTCTTCCCAGGGCTTAAACTTGTGTATGTCTCTCACACCTCCTACCCCTCAAATATGCACCTTGAAACTGAGGCACCCAGAGCTACAGTAGCTTGCTTGACTTCACACACAGTAAGTGATGGAGCTGGGGTCCTACTTCAGATATGTCTTCACCAAAGCCCTAATTGGTGCAGCCACATCTGTGCTGTGAGGCCTTTCTTAGGGGAACAGGTATAATAAATCAAAACATTTTACTGACTGATTCTGGGGACCAGGATTAAGGCACCTCTGATTCAATGATACTCTCTCAAAATTTATCCAGAGAACAAGATTTTTGTATAAAGCCTGGGAGCTGCTTTACTTCCTTTGTAATCTCATTGATTAAAAAATAATACTAAGCACAAGTAAGCAGTAATTAAAGAATGTCAGAGAGGAGAAGAGGTAATAGTTAACTTCATACACTCCTGGTGAGCTTGGGAAGCAGGTTAGGAATATTCACCAAGATTAAACGTTGTAGGATCCATGCATTTTCTGTTTAAATGTATTCTTATCAAATGATTGGACCATGTACAAAGATTTCTGAATGATTTATTTACCCTAGTTATTTTTGAAAAGGTGCAAAAATGGAAATAACTTAAATATACATTCATAAAGGTTTGATGGCATGAAATGGACTGATTCCATGCATGGGGTAATATGCACTTAAAACTCTAAGTATGCCTTGAAATCTTCAGGCCACATTCAGTAAATAAAGCTTGTCCTCTCTAGAGAAAGTGTTAACATCACAACAAACAGAAACTCTCCTTGTGTTGTTTCTGGGTCACATGTGTTTGTATTAGTCCATAACCTTTTGAGGAGCTGATGCTGAAATAAATTCAAAGTGCAAGAAATATATTAGGGTCAACAACCGTGAGAAAAAGTGGGAATTCTGGGGAAGCTGGGAGAGCCACTAGAACACAATTCTGGTTTGAACTCCAGCAAGGAGAGAGAGGGAATAAAAGCTGAGTGGAAGCATCTGAGACTGCACAGCAGTTCTTTGTAGAGTTTAGAAGGTCACTGAGGAGTCTTTAAGCCAAATTGGCCATCAACTTCAGTTTCCATCTAAAATGATATAATTAGCTTTAATCTCCCACTTGTAAGAACCCAAAACCAGACCAAATATATAAAACAGTGGCTGGCAAATCATGGCACATCAGGCAATGTGAAGGGTAGTGATCCCTCAGAAGAAGAAACGAAAGAGGTGTGAACAATGATTGCCTCAAGTCGCTGCCTAGAGAGAGGTTTGTTTGCAGAGCATGGAAGAGAACCCAGGGGAGCCCATAGACTCCCTGAGTTGAGAGATAGAACTGAATAAAGAGCAAAGGTTACCAGAAAGGAGAAAGCTTCAAAGATAGGGAACCCAAGGGATCTCCAAAGGGTCCCCCTCATGTATTCATCACATGTATGTGAGGCCAGGGAAAGTACCATCTGAAAGTACATTGCCTAAGAGAGAATATTGCCTAATGCTTGACCTTGGCTGATCACAGGGACTGTCCAAATCAGTCAGACTGGAAAGCTACAGGATTCATGGGTCACTCACTGAGTTTGTATTCTGATGAGTCTTTATTTAGTACTAATCTATATATATAAAAAGCCAGCAACCGTAATGTCATAACAACCGGAAAGACCAGTCGCTATGACAACCACTGTGGCCAGTGAACCGGCCGATGGGGGGGTGGGGCTGGCTGGACAACCTCCTGAAGCCCCTCCCCCCGCTGGCCCCACCCCTGATTGCCCCCCCTACCTCAATAGGGGGTGGGGCCAGCTGGCCAACCTCCTGCAGC
>NW_005871216.1:2910975-2920331 GCF_000147115.1 Myotis lucifugus | reverse complement strand
GGTGCCTGGCCAGTCTGGGTGAGGGGCTGATGGCTGTCTTGCAGCTGGTCACACCCCCTTCAGGGTGGGGGTCCCCACTGGAGTACCTGGCCAGCCTAGATGAGGGGATGATGGCTGTTTTCAGGCTGGCCACACCCCCTTTAGGGTAGGAGTCCCCACTGGGTTGCCTGGCCAGTCTGGGTGAGGGGCTGATGGCTGTTTGCAGCTGGTCACACCCCCTTCAGGGTGGGGGTCCCCACTGGAGTACCTGGCCAGCCTAGATGAGGGGATGATGGCTGTTTTCAGGCTGGCCACACCCCCTTTAGGGTAGGAGTCCCCACTGGGTTGCCTGGCCAGTCTGGGTGAGTGACTGAGGGCCGTTTTCAGGCTGGCCGGCGACTGAAGCTCCCAGCCTCTCCTTTTTTTCTTTTCTTTTTTTTATTCTGGGATTTATTTACCTTCTATAATTGAAACTTTGTTGCCATCACTGGAGCTGAGAGCCGGGCTCCTGCTCGCTCCAGCTCTGAGGCCATGGCCTGCTGAAAGCAGGTATCTGGGGTTTGTTTAGCTTCTATAATTGAAACTTTGTTGCTTTTGGAGCTCAGAGCCGGGCTGCGGCAGGCCGGGAACCTTGGCTTCCTCCATCACTGGAGCAAGCAAGCCTCCTGCTCGCTTCAGCTGCGTGGCTGCCGGCTGCCATCTTGGTTGGGTTAATTTGCATATCTCACTGATTAGCCAATGGGAGGTGTAGCAAAGGTACGGTCAATTACCATGTTCATCTATTATTAGATAGGATTGTTATTATTATTCTCAGGGGTACTATTAATACTAGAAAATTGGCATTCTACTTGTTGTAACTCTTTTCCCCTGACTGCATCCTCACCAAAGTTCTAAGAATTTAACTGAACACATATGTTGCGTTAGATATCACCTGTTTCTCCTCCAGATCGATACTGCACACTTCTGCACTATATGATCCAGGAGGCTGATCTGTATCAATGGAAAAAAATGGGCTAAACTTCTCTTTAATTTCCAGCTGGGTTTGGTCATTGAGGAATACCAACAGGATGTCAGAGGGCAAGCGCAAAATAAGGCTGAGTGTGTATTGCCCCACTCCCTCCCATATGATTGGTTAGTTTTCCTCAACCAAAGGTCTCATCCCCTAACAGGCACTTCTCTTTACTCAACTATCTGTATCTTCAGGGTAGTAACCACTTCCTCCACTTGCCCAGCAAACTAGTGCTTTTCTGTTACTAACCAGAAAACACTACACTATTCTTTGTGGTTTACCTGCACCCAACCATACTTTAGCAAATGGTCAATTTATTAAACTTTCTTTAAATTATCCAATTTAAGTATGTCACACTTTTCCTCTAGACTATTAGCTCTTTGAGGACAGGGATCTCTGTTTTGGGTTGTTCAGTGCTATCTCCCCAGCCCCTAGTACAGTGGCTGGCATGTATTAGGCCAGCCGTGGGCAAACTACGGCCCGCGGGCTGGATCCGGCCCATTTGAAATGAATAAAACTAAAAAAAAAAAGACCGTACCCTTTTATGTAATGATGTTTACTTTGAATTTATATTAGTTCACACAAACACTCCATCCATGCTTTTGTTCCGGCCCTCCGGTCCAGTTTAAGAACCCCTTGTGGCCCTCGAGTCAAAAAGTTTGCCCAACCCTGTATTAGGCACTCAAGAAATATTTGTTGAATGAAGGACTATGCTCTAAATAGGGTGTTAGCAGATTATGAAGCCAAAGTGTCTATAATTTTGGAGGCTCTTTTTAAGAAAAAGAATGTACAAATATCTCAGTGTTGCAAAAATATGGGACCTTATTGCTAAGGCCCCTCCCAAGACCTTGAATGGTCCCATGCAAATGTAGGGACCTGAAACTTCACCTTCTCTAGTTTCAACCTGTTACTTCTTAAATCTCAACTCCGAGTTTCAAAGAATCTGCCAGTTGCAAGGAATCTGTCACAAATATGAAGAAAGCAGCATGGTATAATGCCAAATGCATAGAAATGGGAATCAGATACATGTGGTTATTGGATATAAACTTGGGTTGGGGACTTGGTCTCCTTTATCTATAACAGATACAATTACTTGAAATAACTACGTAAAGATCCTGGCATACAATAGGGGCTTAGTGATTGTTCAGTTTTGCTGTGGCAGCCTCCCTTCAAGCATTCCCCAGGCCTGCTTCCTACCTGCTATGATCAAATTAGATTTTCACCTGCATCCTCTGAGAGCCAGTTCACGCAGCTGCTACTTCAAGACCAGACCATGGCCCTGTATACATCAAGTTCTAGAGCCAATATTTCCACAACGAAAAATTCAGCACGTAGCAAAATTTGCCTGCAGCCAAATATCCAGCCCTGTTTGCCAGGGATTCCTTTATGTCACCAGCCATAACTCAGCCAGATCTCTGAGGAACCATTTAAATGCTCTAAGCAAAGTTTTTCATTGCTTTCTCAGAGAAAAAAATTTTCCCCATATTTCATTTTCTAAGTGATCCTCAAAGGCATGTCAGTTGCCTTCTACATAAACATTTTATTATAGGGTTGAGCAAGCCACATTTTAGAGTGTAGGTTATCTTTCTTTAATTCTATGTGCTCTGTTATTAATACTTTCTTCTTCCAGTTACTTAAATATTAATTATACCCATCTTTGCTTTAAAAAATGAAAAGTCATGAAGATATGAATGATATTTATTTTCTTCATCATTGTACTCTTAGAATAGAGCATAGTATCTGGCATATAATAGATATTCAATAAATATTTTTGAATTAACAAATGAATGATTGAGTATACCAGGCAGAATGGAATATCTAGGTAACCTAGGAAAGATGAGTTATAAGCATAAACTAAAAAATCAAATATGGGCAATATTTTTTACTATATATCTACAAGGGTTTAATATTTTCTGAGGGACTGAGTTCTTCATGACTGGAGGTACTAAAATAGAAACTGGTGAACATCTGTCAAGAATTCTGTAGGGAAAAGTACTGCCTCAAATTGAAGGTAGTAGTTGGTTACTTTTAATTTAATTCCAACTCTGAGAATATTTGATCTCATAAATTCATACTGCCTCTGTGTTACATAGTGATTTATGGCAATTTGGGGACCAAATTGACCTTGGAGCTAATTCCAGTTCCAATACACTAGCTTTGGTACCTTGACTAAGTTAGCTTCTCTGAGCCTCATTTTCTGCATCTGTAGAGTGAGCCTACTACTGACTTCCCAGGATTATTGTGGATTAAATTAGTTATTAAATATAAGAGCACTCAGCACTACTCCAAGTATCTATTAACTATTTAACAAATAGTAGATTCCTTGTCTCTTCCACCCCTCAAATTTATGCTATTAATAAAGGTAGAATAGTTAAGAAATTCCTCGTGAATGCAACGTAAGAAAGGATGGTAATTCAATTCAGACCTGGTCTCTCCCTCTGTCACTGGCCCTAACCACCTTTGTGGTTATATACAAACTTTAGCCTCTGGTTTCTTCAGTTATATGTATGCCCTAGATCCATGGTCGGCAAACTGCGGCTCACGAGCCCCATGCGGCTCTTTGGCCCCTTGAGTGTGGCTCTTCCTAAGCCTTAAGAGTACCCTAATTAAGTTAATAACAATGTACCTACCTATATAGTTTAAGTTTAAAAAATTTGGCTCTCAAAAGAAATTTCAATCGTTGTACTATTGATATTTGGCTCTGTTGACTAATGAGTTTGCCAACCACTGCCCTAGATTAACTACTTCCTTCAATTCTCTCAATTCTTGAAGAAAATGTATTTCTGCAGAGAGCCCAATTCATCTATATTTTGGAACTCAGAACAATATGAAATAGAAAAACCCTCACTTCCTTGTTGATTTTTCTGACCACCATAGGTAGGATCCTAGCATGTGGCTGAACAGACATGGTTTCATAAGCATATTATGATGGTGAAACACAATGAGCCATAATCAGCCTATCATGACAGAGGTGCAGGTATCCTCTCTGAGTCTGACCTCTTCCACAATAACTTCATTTCTTCCTAGAATGAGACTGAAGAATTAATACATTGCAGCTATTAGGGTAATATTTCAATTTTTCAAAGGGAATGTTCTTAACATGGGCCTGGTATCCCTCATGCTGTGACACAATAGGGTCCTTCACCTCCTTGGTTATGAGCACTCCCTGCAAAGCCCGGAAAACTCATTCTCTGCTAAATGTGCACTTTCATAACCATGGGGGAAAGCAGATCATTTCAGCTTCCTGCACAGAAACCCAGCAGTGCACTGGTGTGTCTTCCAAAATCTGATTAATTCTTCAAATAAAAAGTCTGATATATTTTCATTATATTCTTCCTCCCCTGGGAATAATTTTCAAAAATAATAATATAAATAATAAAGCATAACCTTAAAGTGGCGTGAGCTATTCATATGAAGAGCTAGGGGTCAAGAAAAGACTCTTTTGCCTCTAACTGGGAAATTAAACTACCTTCTCGGATCTTATTATAAAGGGAAGTAAAAGACTTCACTCACTGTGAAGGCAAAAGATTTGATTGATAGGGCTGTTATCCTTGGTTACCTTTATAATGACTTAGTGTGGATGGGTTTATTTTAAGAAAAATTGATTTCAAAAATATGCTTCTGCATCCATGTCTATAGTTAAGTCACAGCCGCCCTTCCTTCACCCCCATAGCACTTTCTCATAGCACTTTCATCGTTAATGAGTAACTTCTAGGTTCCAGATGACTTCAGGCCTCAGTCGCAGATGCACTGGCAGATTCTGGAAATGTTCTCATCCAAAGGTTTCAATGAGAACCACGTGTTTTTGCTACTTGTTCTAATTCCAGTAACTCACAAGATCTTCACTGAGACTTTTTAGGAACTCTCTACAGACCCAAGTTGCCCCAACTCAAAAGATCCATTTGGATATGACTGGAGCTTGAGTCCAGAAGGCGCAGGGAGACTATGGACTAAAAGAAAGAGCAGAGAGAGGACCATACTATAAATAAGGCTGCAGGAAAACAACTCCAACATAGAAATCAGAGGGCTTGAGTTTCAGAATTAAAAAATCCAGAGTAAGCACCCACTGTAAGCTGGAGCTGTTTCACATTATTTCAACATGAAATCAATATATATTTTTAAATATATTTTTATTGATTTCAGAGAGAAATGGAGGAAAGAGAGAGATAGAAACATCAATGATGAGAGAGAATCATTGATAGGCTGCCTCCTGCACACCCCCTACTGGGGATCAAGCCCACAACCTGGGCATGTGCCCTTGACCAGAATGGAACCTGGGACCCTACAGTCCAAAGGCTGACTCTATCCACTGAGCCAAACCAGCTAGGGCTGAAATCTATATTTTAAGGAAATCATTGCTAGCTTTATTTTATAATTAGGACACTGAACCTCAGAAAGGTTATATGACTTTCTTAAAGATTACAAACTTGCTTCACAGTTGAAATTTGAACTCACATCTCTTAACTCACATTTCTGTTCTTTTCACCATTCTACACTGGTTCCTTACTGAGGTTGAAACCCTGCTTCTGCTATTTGATAGCTGTCAAGCTACTTAGTCTCTCTGAGCCTTTTCTGTTCTATTAATTTTTGAGGATGGAACAGAGCACCAAAGAGGAAGAATTCTCTGCCTATCTGCCATGAAAAGAATTATGAATGAACCAAAGAAAGAGCATTAAAACCCTTCCCTGACCAAGATTAAAACCACTAATTATTAAGAGACTTATAATCACTAAAGTCTCGTTTTTCAATGATTATGACTGCTAAAATGCTTTTGGATAAAGTTCAAAATTTCTACCTTAACCCACAAGGCCCTTCCTCACCTTTTTTTCTCTCACCTCAATCCCCAGAAGCGTGTCTCACTCTACAGCTCTCCACTTCAGCCAGTAATTGCAACTTCCCAGTCTGCATGCCACTCTCCCACCTAGGGCGCTTCTTTCTTTTGTTCATCCAGATACTCAAACATATTTTTAAAAATCAACTCCATGATCTCCTCTTCTGGGAAGCCTACTTTGACTCCAGATTAATTTAGATGCCTCTCTTCTGTGTCCCCACAGACACCAGGGGGTCCTTACTCATAGGACATCACCATAATAGCCAATTGCTTGCTTTTCTCCTTTTCCAGATACAGAACTCCCTAAGAACAGGATTAGGTTGAATTTATCTTGTATCCTCAGCATTTATCACAGCAACTGAGGCGTAAAAAGTGATGATTAAATGACTTTGAGTGCGTAAACGATTAAAACAAAAGTTATCATAAATGGCTAAAAAGACAAATGGAAAATAATCTTCATTACTGAAAAGCCAAATTCTTTCCGCCAGAGTAGGGTTTTACCTACCTGTACAACTTTACCTATCACTCCCTGCTGCCCCTTCCACCTTCTCCCATCTTATTATAGAATGGCTATTTTCTAAACCCATTCATGATTTAACATGTTAAAGTTTACCGTATGCTCTCAATTATTAGTGATGATTGCTATAAAAACTTACCCCAAAAACTCATTACTGCTTCTTATAAATTTCTAGATTGAGAAGTTCTTATAGAGTTTAACCCTAGGGAAGCTTAATTTTCCCTTAATGAATTAGTATCCTTTCTCCTCTTTGACAATATAAGCTATATAACCAAGTATAATTTCATTTTCACTCTAGCTTCTAGAAACTTGAGTTGAATTTCTTGTCCAACCATAGCAACTATAGTAATTCTCTAGTTTGCATATTTATATTTTTATTGTATCTTCTAGTCTCTACTTTATTTATTTATTAAATATTTTTATTGATTTCAGACAGAAAGGGAGAGGAAGGGAGAGATAGAAACATCAATGATGAGAGAAAATTATTGATCAGCTGCCTCCTGCATGCCCCACATTGGGGGATCAAGCCTGCAACCTGGGCATGTGCCCTGACTAGGAATGGAACCATGACCTCCTGGTTCATAGGTCAATGCTCAACCACTGAGCCAAGCTGGCCAGGCTCTAGTCTCTACTTTAATTCAACAACATTTATTGAGAGCTTATTATATGTAGGGACTGTTGTGGGAGCTTAGTGTATATCACTTAACAATATAGAATAAAAATTATACCCTTATAAAACTTATCCCATTTCGAGGTATGGAAGGAGGGGGCAGGAAGAGATTAATCAATGAACTTATATACATATATGCATAGCCCATGGACAGACAATAGTGTGCAGAAGGACTGGGAATGGAAGGGGAGGAGTGGAGGGGAACAAGACATCTGTAATACTTTCAAGAATAAAGATAAAAATTTTTAAAGAAATAAAATAGAAAAAATAATGCAGTACACATGATCTAAAGTTGATGCTTATATTAATTAAATACCTGGCTGCTTTTTTTATAATGCATTTATTTAAACATAGCTCTCATCTAAATTCTGTAAATGCTGACATTCACAGATTTGAAACCTATAAGAAAAACATAAAATGCTGATGGAATTAGCATCAACTCAATTCAGACATTCTTAAATAATGGTAATAGAAAGTTTATAGGCAGCCTCAGTAATCCCTAATCAGCATTTTCTAACACATTAGCAGTTGGTGTCTGGAGTCTGACATTTGCTGTGAATGAGTGCCTGACAGCTTTTGTTGTAAGTTTGGGCTTCTTTTGCCTAGTAATTTGCTCCCTGCTGTCTGTGGGGAGGAAACTTTACTTTCCAAGATGCCCTACAAAGTGTCAGTGTTAATTTCCAACCCACCCCAAAAGCTCCCCACTCCCCACCAACACTAACTTCCCTGACCTGAAGGTTTCCCAGCTATGGGTCCATATGACTTGTGCTATGATTGCGAGGGCTTCTGAGGTGCATTGGCCAGCCTTCAGAGAAGCCGAGAAGGTTTTGTTTTATGTTTTGTTTTATGTTTTGCTTTATTTTGTTTTATTTGTTTTACTCAGGACCTTATAAAGACAGCTAAAGGATCAGTTGAGAGATGAACCTACTTCATGGACTAAGCATATTATACAACTAGTAGCCCGGTGCACAAAAATTTGTGCATGGGGGGGGGGGGTCCCTCAGTTATTAAACATTTATTGGCACAACACTGACCACATTGGTGGTGGTGGTGGTCTTGTCAGAATGTGTTATATTATGCAGATGAAAATCTATTTAAACAGATTTGATGTAGATATTTTCAAAGATAGAAGAATTGTCCCTGTCAACTATTTTAGTTGATTCATATCTTCACTAATTGTCATCATTGCAAAGTTTTCAGTCCCCATATGGATTGCTGGATATAATAGGTCATGCACTGTCCCTGTCCTTTGTAGCCTTTGTTACCTTAAGGACTCTAGTTTTCCATTTATATGTTTAAGTACCAACCTTACTGGCTTAAAAATGTAAGCTTTTAACACTGCTCTCTCTGTTCCATATCCTTCCAATGAAAAGTGGAGTTGGGTTGTAGCACAGGAGAGAAATTCAGAAGGGGAATATTGAAGTAATGACTGCAGTAGAAGAAGAGGGAACCTATTTCCCTGGCCACAGGTGCTGGCACCCTGGACCACAGGGCTGGCAGCTTCTCCAGGTGGCTGCAGCCTGGGACCTTGGGCGGGTGACTTGTCCGTCTCCTGGGCTGCAGCCAGCTGCAGGCGCTGGCGCCTGGACCAAAAGTGGACAGCTTCTTCTTCTGGTGGCTTCTTCTTCTTCTGTTCTTCCAGGGAAGGCAGTCAGTTATGTATATATGTGTGTGCATGCAAACATAGATGTGTACACATGTGTATGTGGAAATCTGCTGGGCAAGTCAAAACCATAGAAGAGTTGCCCCCTATCTCTTGAATCTTCCAGAGATATCCCCCACTTTTTTATTCTATCACTACTGGAGAGTCAGTATTTGCAGCCAGCCAGCCAGTGACTCTCTCAGTGTCTATTTCTGACTTCTTCTTTCCCTGTCTGTCTTCCAACCCCTAATCATATTTCCACCTGGATGCATCATTTTTACTCCCAATATGCTGTATAGAGAAGGAGTCAGGATGCTGGCTTCCCATAAATAGTACTCAGTAACAAACCAATTGCATTTTAGTTGGGAAATGCCCCTACCCACCCTTCAAATCCCTTCCACCATTCATTTCTGTTTCCCTTTTTGTTTGTTGGATTGTTCTGCTGCTCCTTCTCCTCATCCCACCACCCTTGGATTGTAATGTAAAATTCTTTTACCATGTCAAGAAATTATTAAAAATACAGATACTTTGAAAAAAAAATACAGGTACTTCTCTGAACACCAGCCGGGGGGGGGGGGCGGTGGCGGAGGCGTGGTGTAGAGAAGAGGCAGCTGCTGGTGGCCACCTCTTCCCTGCCCCGCCCAGCTTCTCTGATCACCGGTCGGGGGGCGGGCAAAGGCGGCCCCAGTTCTTCGATCATGGGCCAGG
>NW_005871216.1:2786687-2910875 GCF_000147115.1 Myotis lucifugus | reverse complement strand
ACCTTTGCCCTGCCACCCGGCTCTTGCTGCCACCTGGGCTCTCTCTGATCACCATCAGTGGCAGGCGGCTTCTTCTGTCCTTCCCCTTTTGCCTCCCAGCATTGCGCCTACATATGCAAATTAACCGCCATCTTTGTTGGCAGTTAATTTGCACATCGCCCTGATTAGCCAATGGGAAGCGTAGCGAAGGTATGGTCAATTACCATGTTTTTCTATTATTAGATAGGATTTGTAATATGGTTAACAAATGCATAATTTACATTGTTGTCTACATACAACACAAGGGGAACCTGATACTTATGCCCTATTCAACTTCTCTAAAGGATTAGAGAAAACCTTTAGAGTGAAATGTCTAAGTGTATGAGACCTACTGTATCTATTCTTTTTCTCTGTCATTGCTTAAACTTTTCTTTGGGGGCTCATGCTGCTCTTGTCCCATGCTACCTGCTCTGTCAGAGTATCTGACCAGCAGAGTCCTGATTGAAAATGTGTCTCTCACTGGGGAGAAAAACAGAAATCCATCACTAAGTCTGACATCGCTTACGCCATCTCTATTTAACTATTTCACTCTCAATACCATATAGGTTATACACTGAGCATTGCTATCTAATCCAGTTTAATTCATCAAGTGAGAATTTAATAAATTGCTACTGGGTAAGGAAAATGGGCAGAGAGTGAGTACAGAATATGGATAGCAACCATGACAAGGACTTGCAGCTGGTTGCCCCTGATTCTGTGATAGAAGGATACCATCACTTGTTGAACCAAAAAATTCACAGTTTGTTTTGTTGTTTACATAGAAAAAAAAAAGGTACTTTTGTACTACTGCAAAGAAAAGAGTAGCCTCTCCACTTCACCATCTATGAATCTGGTTCCATTTTCTTCTGATAAATATACCACATTCCCAATAGCATTTTTTTCTTTCCTTTTAAAAAGTTTGTAGGAAAATGTGCTCTCAAGTTATTGATTCAGGAAACATCAGCAAATCTTAAATTCATTTTACTAGATAAAAGAAGCCCCTGCCCAAAGACTGTGAATCTGTGCATACAATATTGAGAAAAAGGTGAAACTATAGGATGGAGACCAAATCAATGATTGTCAAGGTTGAGAGGGGGTGCTGGGCTTGCCTAGAAGGAAACAACATGAAAGAATTTGGGTGGAGAAAGATGAATCCTTATGATGATTTTAGGAGTATTTACATGACTATATGTTTATCAAAACCCACAGGTTTGTACAGTCAGGAATTAATTTTATGTAAAATAAAAAATAAATATTAAAGTCTATGTCATTTGTTTGCATGGTGTGATGAGAACTCCAGCTACATATTTAATAATCATGGATTTGCTACACTACTTAAGACATATATTTATGCTATTATTAGTTATTAGACTTTAGGTTTATGATGTCCAAAGCAATACTAGAATTTAAATAAGCTATAATCAAAGAAACAGAGAATCTAAAGGTTGTAAAGAATCTTGAGTATAATTTATCATTAGATGAACAGATTAACAAGGAAAAAGAGATAAAAAAAAAAACATTTTAATAGATTCAGAAAAATCATTTGACAATATCTGACATCCAATCCAAGTAGGAAAAAAGAAAAAACCCTTTCAGTACACAAGACAGAGAAGGGAATCTCCTCAATCTGATAAAGCACATCTACAAGAAAAAAACTAAAGCTAAAATCATACTTAATAGCAAAAGATTCAGTGTTTTCCTTAAAGATGAGGAACAAGTCAAGGAATCAACCACTTTGGACCACTTCTCTTCAACTTTTTACTGGATGTACTACCCAGAGGCATGAGGAAACTTAAGGGAATTATGCAGTGACAGATTATTTTACTATCTTGATTGTGGTCATTTTTTCCATATATCATATGTAGATATAGACATAGACATAGACATATTCATAGACATAGATATATAGATATATAGATATATAGATTAGATATATAGATATATAGATTAGATATATAGATATATAATATTTTCATGGATATTTACCAAATTACACATTTAAAATTATACACATTTAGTTATACCTCAATGAAGTTTTAAAAATTCTGCAATTTCAGCACAGTGACTTTACCCACTGACAATCAAAGCATAATTAAAATCTTGGGCTCTCCACAATCAGTCTGACATTATTTCACCTTAGAAGTGAACAAGAAGCCAAAGAGTCATTGGGTAGAGACAGGCCTGACATTTGAGAAGTGACTAAATATTTTCTGTTGACAAAATAGAGTAAAAAAAAATTAAATAACAGACTTCCAGAAAGCCTGGTCCCTGAGAGTATAGACAAACTATGAGTTCCTGTATCACTGCAAAATAGGAAAGAATAGTATAAAAGACTATGGTTGTGGAATCATACAGATTTTGAATCAAATTCTGAATTCACCAGTTCTTGGTTGTGTGATTCTGATACATTTATTACACTTTCTTAGCTTCAGTTCCTATCCTCTCAAATGAGCACAGTAATGCTTGTTTCTAAGGGTGCTGTGAGGGACACTTGAATTATTCTATGCTAGGTGACAGCTATATTAGGACTTCAATAAACACTGGTTAAGTACCCCTTCTTTTATCCAAAGTCTTTTAAGTCTTCTCTTATTTTCCCCTGAACACTTAAAAATCATTATTTATTCAATTATTTATTACATACTTTCTCTAAATCATAGACAAATCAAGCATGACCTTTATCTAGAAAGAGCCACAGTGTTGGGAGGAAGGACCAATGCATGAACAAATGCTATACAGCCATCCTACAACCAAAATAATTACTATACAGAGTAGAACCACAAGAAATAAGTAGAGTAACTAATTTTACTTAGATGGCTTAGGCAAGACTTTTCAGAGGGGAAGCAAAAAGTAGGCTTTGGAAGATAGGGGATGAGCCGACTCAGCATGGCTCAGTGGTTGAGCATCGATCTATGAAATAGGAGGTCACAGTCCAATTCCCATCAGGACATATGCCCATGTTGCCAGCTCTATCCCCATTGCAGGGTGTGCAGAAGGCAGCCTATCAATTATTCTCTCTCATCATTGATGTTTCTCTCTCTCTCTCCCTCTCCCTTCCTCTCTGAAATCAATTAAAAAATATATTTTTAAAAAGATCGGTGATGAGTTAACAAACTTCATGTGGTTTTAAATATGAAAGGAAAAGCATTTCAAACTGAAAAAAACAAAAAGCTATACATTACATTTATAGGCTTTACTAGCCAAGTGCTTTTTGTAGATCATGCTTCGTAATGTAATTCCTAACCCACACATTGAGAACAACTGCAGAGACTCCCACAGTAAATGTTGTTCCTACATAGCAATCTGCCCAGAAAATTCATGGCCCACTCAACAGAGCCTGATCACTCTGTATGGTCTTCATGTCCTTAATCTGACCCAAGCTCTAGGGAAGTAACTACCAGAAGACCAGACCTCAGTAACCTAATCTTAGAAAAAGAGATCGTCTCTTATAAAGAGAAGCTCCACACCAAGCTTATCACAACATTAGCATCATTTAAAGGTCTCTCCCTTCTTAGGCTATAAGAAGCAGAGAAATTACAAGCCCCTTGGGAATGTCAGATATAGAAATGAATACTGAATGTTATTTTTATCAACTATTTTTGGAGGAAATAAAACAAATTATTTTCTCTAAGGCAGCGGTTCTCAACCTGTGGGTCGAGACCCTTTGGGGGTCGAATGACCCTTTCACAGGGGTCGCCTAAGACCATCGGAAAACATATATATAATTACATATTGTTTTGTGATTAATCACTATGCTTTAATTATGTTCAATTTGTAACAATGAAATTGGGGGTCACCACAACATAAGGAACTGTGTTAAAGGATCACAGCATTAGGAAGGTTGAGAACCACTGCTCTAAGGAAACTGCTGAGCACCTTAGAGAAAGGTATCAGATAATCATTTCACAACCAGCAAATCTAAAACATCTGGAATCACATTCTGATGTGGAATACACATCAGAATCTATGTATTGAATAGATCAATGGAGTATCTTCCTTGTAAGCTAGACAGGTTTATTTCATTTAGAGTCACATACAGCAAACTGTTCCATTGCCATTGCCATTGCCACTCCATTGCATTTCCTTTCATGAAGACTGTTCTAATATGCTGGCCTGATTTGAAGGTGCCTGGATATGAGAGGCATTCATGAAAATCTGCAAGCACGAAATTCTTGATTTCAAGACTTGTGCTCATTTCATTGCAATACGCTGCTTTTCAAACAATGAGCATGCCATTCTCCCCGTGGGGGAAAAAATAGGATTAGGAACATGAGTCCAAGGATATCCAAGGATGGAAGGCCCTGCACAGAAGAAGCTATAACTAGAAAGAGCTGAAAAGAAGCAAAGGAAAGAAAACGATGAGTTTGGCACTGTGCTAAGTACTTAATCAAAGCCTATGATAGCCATTGATATCTCTATTATAAAGATAAACTTGGGCTTTGGGTAATGAAGTGTCTAGTCAAAGAATACTATTAACAAAGGGCAGAATAGAGATTGGTATTAAAATAAATCTGATTCCAAAGCAAATGCTCTAGACCACTCTTCTATTCTATAAAAATGAAAGGTAACCAAATTGTGTAGTGTACTTTACAGAACTTAAAGTGTATACTACACAATATTTACAGAACATACAGTGTATACTGTACAATATACAGAGACCCACAAAGACTGAACTCCTAGCCAGAGACCCCCTCTTCTCCCCAAAGCCACAGAGTTACTCTAACTTGCCCCTCCAGCCACTTGGACACCATCTTGAATGTGGAGCAGAGGAGGCATTTGGAACAACTGAGCATTTAAAGTAGGAGTGGCTATCTAAGGCCCGATACTTCACACTGGCAGCAACTTATATACTGTGATCAGTCAATTAAAGTTGAGTATTCCTGCTATGCCCTCAGGGCTGCCACTTCCTGGGAGGATCAGATCCATTATAGAAAATGAAGTAGCTACATTTTATTTTATATCTGAACATACTGTGAGGTTATTTTGCCCCTCCTTAAATACCAACATCATTGTAATAAATATAGTGAAGTAAACACATGGGGAGCCCTGTAATTCATGACAGAGAAACCTCAACTAATTTGTGGGACCAAGTAAAGCCAGGTGATGTTTGCACTGCAACCATAAGGAGTTAACCAGGCAGCAGAGTTAAGGGAATACCCTAAACAAATTAACAACCTACAGAAAAGCCACCCACCACTGGTAGAATGAAGCAAAGGGAAATGTCTGAACAAGACCTTGTCACTATATCACAGCTGCCTGTCACAGCCAGAAATGCTCTCTAGAAAGTCGTTGCATAAAAAGAAACAGAAAACAGCCCAGCCAGCATGGCTCAGTGGTTGAACATCAACCTATGGACCAGGAGGTCACAGTTTGATTCCTGGTCAAGGCACATGCCTGGGTTGCGGACTCAATCCCCAGTGTGGGGCGTGCAGGAGGCAGCCAATGAATGAATGATTCTCTCATCATTGATGTTTTCATGTCTCTCTCCCTCTTACTTCCTCTCTGAAGTCAATAAAAATATATTTTAAAAATATTTTCTTGCCCTGACCGGTTTGGCTCAGTGGATAGAGCTTCGGCCTGTGGACTGAAAGGTCCCAGGTTTGATTCCGGCCAAAGGCATGTACCTTGGTTGAGGGCACATCCCCAGTAGGAGGTGTGCAAGAGGCAGCTGATCGATGTTTCTCTCTCATCGATGTTTCTAACTCTCTATCCCCTCTCCCTTCCTCTCTGTAAAAAATCAATAAAATATATTTTAAAAAATATATTTTCTTAATTAAAAGAAAACAGAATTATCCCAATCTTCAGTCAGCCAATTGGTTAAAAGCGTTCTGCCCAGTGTGCTCTGCATAGTCTTACACAGTGACCTGATTACTCTGCCCAACACTAGCTCATTGTCCAGCAAAATCTGCCTGGCTGACTTTCCGTAACACCCTCGTTCTGGTTATTTTAATGTCTCCACATAGCTGGAAGTTGCAGTTTCTTTCGAGTCCTGTCACTGTGTCCTCCATTACTGCCGACATTAAAAGGCCATTTGGTGGGGATACTGAATACTGAAAAGGCCATGGTGCTACAGGAGCATATTACTAAGACATGTGACTAATTAAAACCCTTCACAAGCATTTATAAAGAATTTCACCTGTTCACTCTCCCTTTGTGGGTTGCAGTCTTTGTATCTCCCTTGAACGAAGGCTTAAAGATTTTCATAAAGCCATCGCCTTTTATGATCATCATAAAAACCTTATTTAAATAGCACTTGGTAGTTTACGATATATCATTAAATCCATTCTTTTATTTGCCCCTCCCACTCTCATCTGTATGAAGAGGACAGGACAGACTACCCTGAATTCTATTTTGTACATTATCAAACCAGGGCCCAGAGCTTAAAGTACTTTGTCTAATTTATTGCTGGGGAGAAAAATCCACTACCAAAGCTTAAAACAAAAACGATTTTATTGCATCTCACGACTCTGCAGTTAGCTGTTTGAGCAGGGCTGGGTTGTGATGTTTTTCTTCCCGCATAGCACTGAGATCTCTCAGTGGTATTCACCTGGAAGATGACTGGTTTGGAAAATCAAGTATAGCTTCCCTCGTGTCTGGTGCCTTGGCAGGGATAGCTGAAAGGCTGAACTCAGCTGGGAATAGTGTTTAACTGTAGTGAGGAGTAACTGACAAATAAAATTACATATTTTTAAAGTTACAACGTGAAGACTTGATACACATACACATTGTAGAGTGATTACCAAGATCAAGAGGACTTTTGACCATGGTGCCTACAGACCATGCCTCTCTAGCATGATGGTCTCGAGTTAGTTCCAAAGGGAATGATCCAGTGAACTGGGCTGGGCAGAAACAACATGACATTTGTAACCTAACTTTGAAACTCACAGGGTTGCTTTTCCAAGATTCTATTGGCCAAAGCAATTAAAAGCTCACACAAACTCAAAAGGAGAAAGCATGAATTCCATCTCCAGTTGGGAGGAAATGTCAAAGGACCTGTGGTGATGCTTCAAGACTGCCATAGGCTCACAGGAAATAGTAAAACAGCAACTGAAACCCATGCTTTGACTCCCAAGCCCACTCCCTTGATTCGCTGTCTAAGGTGCCACCCACACCTCTTGAGCCTGCAGAGCTGGACAGTTGCATGAGGAAAGAGGCTGGCAGGGAACTCTGGCAAACCAGAAAGCACAGACTCGGGGCTGGACCAAGAATCCATTGCCAACTCTATCGATCCATCCTGAAAATCTAGACTTCTTTTTAATGTGAAATATCTCAATTTGTAATTAATAGTAAAGAATTCAAATTTTTAATATGCATTCTGCAATCTCTACCCTATATCACACAGTTTGAATGTTTCTGTTTTATTTTACTGTCTTGAGATAATTGTTTCCTTCAAAACAAGAAATCTAGGTTAAGAATTCAGGTTAGAAGTCACCCAGCCTTAGGTTCAAATCCCAGCTTGCCACTTGTTCACTCTGTGCCTGATGTTAAGTCACTTATGCTCTGTGAGCCTGTCCTTGTATATAATATGGGGATAATAATAGTAGTTACCCCATAGGACTGCTGGAAGAAAAACAACCAGAAAATGTACAAAAGAAGCCTAAGCATAGTTCACGACACATAGTAGGTACTCAGTCATTCTTATTTACCATTATGGGGACAACATCCTCCCACACTTTGACAGGAAACAGTGTGGAGAACTTTCACCAGGAGTCAAAAGACCTGGGCCTACCTACCTCAATGTGCTGGGGGGGAAACCAACACATCTATGTGTGGAAGAACTTCATAAACTGCTCCCAACATTTAAGGCACAATTGCAAATATCATCATTGGGCATTCTGACCCCCAATCAGTTGTCAGAATCAGAAAAGCACAGGACATACTAGCTATGAGTGAATCCAGGCTGTGCGTCAGCAACCAGGCAAACTAGATGGAAGGAGGCCCCTACAAATCTGAGGTCCATTTCAGGCTGTGAATTGGAGAGTCCATGAAAACAGCCATGGTCTACACAGAACCTTAATGAACAAGCAAGTAGCATGGTGAGCACAGGCCACTACTTGAATGACTGTGTGAATACCACTGAATTTCTCATGGTTAAAATGAAAAATGAATATTACCTCTTCTTGAAAGGGTTGATGTGAAGATGAACTGAACAGGCTCATGTGAATTCTATGAAAAATGTCCCATGTGTACCCTTATGTTTATTAAATCTGACTCTCGGCCATTTTGAAATCAGGCAGAAGAATGAAGCTGTTTCCTCCTTAAAACCCAGAAAATACCTTCATAGACACGTGAAGGCATCTAAAACTGGTGAAATCTGTATGAGCTTTGTGCATTGCACCAATGTCAACTTCCTGGTTTGAATATTGTACTAATTTATGCAAGATATAACCATTGGGGAAAGGCACAAAATCGACCTTTCTGTACATTTTTTGGCAAATTCCTGTGAATCTATAATTGTCTCAAACTAAAAATTTTAAAAAAAATAGTCAGGGGAGAGAGAGAGAGAGAGAGAGAGAGAGAGAGAGAGAGAGAGAGAGAGAGAGAGAGATCGGCAAGACACTAATAAAAAACAAACAAAAAAACAAGGCAAAGACCAGGGAGTTAAAGAGAAGGAGAGGCAAGAAATCCACAGGTATTGAAGAAGGCTGGATGAAGACTGTAGGGTAACAAAAGCAGAGGACTGCTGGTCCTAAAGCCTCAGATCTGAGGGAGACTGTTTTCTCTTTCTGCCTGGACACTTTTTGCCTGGTTAGTGTTCTGTTAAGAACCATATCTCAGGACTTGCCAGCGCAGTGGCTGCAGATAGAAATGTGTAAATGGAAAGAGGTGACTAGAAAGAGAGGGTGCACTATGAAATGGAGAAGGAGATGTGGGGGGAAATAGTGATATCAGCCCTACCTACCATACCAGAGAACATGCCATAAAGGAATCATTTGTGACGCTGTGTGTGGGTTTGTGTGTGTCCCAGAGCTTGTGAGGCAAAATCTTGAATGGCACGTTTGGCTTGCATGCAGATTGGTGATCGTTTTCTTGTTTATCCTATCCACAGAAAGGTTAATTGTGCTAGTGACTGTGGTTGGGAAACAATTCTTGGAAAATGCTCTGGTAACAACAGGTTGGCAGTGTATGGAAACCATCTGCTTCCCACAAATGTTAAGGTAAACTTTCAAACTTGTGGGGTTAGCTATTACAGATTGCAGAGTAGTTTCGTGGAGGGAAAATACATAATGTGTTGATGTAGACTTTATGGATCTTCTGATACCCAGCCGAAAAGGAACACCATGTTATAAGAAGGATGGCCTTTGGGTGTATCACAACTTTGAGTAAGTCATCTTGGTTTGCACGTATTAAGGCTAACAGAACAGGAACATCACACAAGGGAATAGAGTATTTATACTGAATGTCTCCTAAGTAAATTAAGCCTCTCTGGTTTGCTTTTGCCTTGACCCTCTAATGGGAACAGGATCATAGATGGAAGATTTGTTTCTTATAAAAATATTCAGTTTATTCTACAAAGGAACATAAAATGCTGCTCCCCTGACCCCGTGGCGTGAGCTGCTCTCAAGGGCTGCAATTGCGGTTGTTCCAGCTGCTTTGTCATGACGCGGCCTATTCCCCAACTCTTCCGACAGCACAGCTTCTTGGCTCCCACCTCCACTCTGGAGGAAAGAAATGGAAATGGCTAATGTGCTCCCAACCTAGCCAACACTGTCAGGGCTGTTAATGCATCACTCTAAGAGTACATCTCAAAGAGACAGATTCTCGTGAAAATCATTCAGCTGAAGCTGAGAGAGAACATTTTAAGTAGAGTGGAATTCAAAATTATGAATGGCAGCAGGGAGTGGACACAAATCATATTTGCTAATGGAAGTGAAAAGTCTAATTGGTCCCTAGTGGTTTACAGCTCGAATAGCAACACCTTATAATGCTCAGGCCCTAGGAGACTTATGTCCATTACTTATTGAGGAATGGCCACATAAATATGTGAATTCAAGTTTTAGGCTATCATAGCTCCATAGGTGATTAACACTCTTCACACAGCATTCTCCTCCTGAGTGACCATTTGTGATGCTTCCGCTAAGGTATGGAAAAGCAGGGGCGGGGGGAGGGGGGATACGGTTATCTACCTTAATTTGGATTTATGAACATCTTCTAGGGATAGTTACAAAAAAAGAAAACTTACAACCCAGTCAGAAGACTTCAGGGCATTTAAAAGGGCACAGAATGTGGGATCAAAGATATTTGTTTGAATAGAGACTCTGTCACTAAATACTCAAACTTGTGCTAGGGACTCTGCCACTCAATATTTGACCTTGTACTGGGTATTTAAACTCTCTGATCACAGGAGTCTCTTAATCAAAACTGGATGGATAACAATAATAGACCTCTCACAGGATTTCTGGATGTGATGGACAGCTGTCTCTCCATGTGACAGATAGCTATTGTTCCCTTCTTCCTTGTCAATCAGGACCCAATTTTGCTTAGGCATTCATATACCTGCCAGCTGTATCTTCAGAGAAAGGACTCCTCACCAGGCCTAAATGGTTTATCTTGACCAGTCTAAGTCAAACATGGCTATTCCATTGCCCCTGACATAATCTGGTTTAGGCATAGGCATGTGGCAAAATTCTGACCAAAGAGACATATGAGGGAAAGAAAGCCCCTAGAAAATGAATTATTTACTCTTTTGTGGAACCCAACCCCATGAAGACAAACTTCACTTCCCTACCTTAGGACAGTGTTAGCTACATGTGACACCTGCAACTGCAGCAGCCATATAAGGACTATGAGAACAAAACCGAGATAATTTGAGAGAATGAGTTGATGAATTAACAGCTAAAGAATCATCTTATCTCTGGAGTTTATTATTTACTACTAGAGGCCCGTTGCATGAAATTCATGCATGGTTAGGGTCCCTACGCCTGGCCAGCGATCAGGGCCGATCTGTGGGGTGACTGGTGGGCTGATTGGGGGCCCCCGCTGGCATCCACCTTGGCTGGCAGCCTGGCACTGCCCACTCACCGGCCCCACCCCCTGCCACCACCGCCAGTCACCTCCCTCTGTGGGGCAACTGGCGGAGCCTTCAGGGGGCCCCCCTCTGGCTCCCACCTTGGAGGCAACCAGCTGGACGATCGGGGGGGGAGGGGAGTGGCACGCCTGCTCGTCAGCTGGCCCTGCCCCCAATCACCCCACCACCACTGCTGGTCACCTCCCTCTGCAGGAGGACACTTGTGGGGCAATGTGGGGGTGGCACCAACCTGCTGCCTCCCTCTGCAGGGCAAACAGCAGGGCGATTGGAGGACCCCCTCTGGCACCCGCCTTGGCTGGCCTGGGGCCTATGGGCTGGGGGAAGCTCCTGCATTGAGTGTCTGCCCCCTGGTGGTCAGTGAGTGTCATAGTACCTGGTCATTCCACCAGTTTTTTCACTGTTTGGTTGATTTGCATATTAGGCTTTTATTATATAGGATGATAAACTTACTATGTTTCAGCCACCTTTTTTTTTTTTTTTTTACTTGCAGCAGCCAAAGGAATCCTGCCTAATACAACGTAAGAATCAAATAAGTCATGCCTCTGAAGGATTACACTCTAGGTAGGGCATGGACGAGTCGTAGCTGGAACCTTACCAAAGTGGCCACCCAGCTTCAAGTCATCTCAGTCTCAGCCAGTATTCACATGATCTATCCTCTATTTACCATCTTAAGCATAAACTCACTCTGGAGGAAAATGACATCACTGAGAGCTTCATTAAGTTCCTACACATAATGTTTGGCAGTCAATTAAAGAAGCAGAATTAAGATAAAAACAGACAATAGGAAAAAATAAAACAGTGGTGATCTGGTGTGGGCAGCCATCAGGCATGAACTTTAAAATAACTGTAAGAAACATGTTTAGACAAATAGATGGCATGATGAACAATGTAATCAGAAAACTGAAACCTATAAAAAATTAAATGAAAATTGGAGACCTAAAAAATATAATAATCTAAATTAAGAATTTAATATAGTTATAACAGTGAACCAGGAGTTAGGTCAATAGAAACTATTTAAACTAACACAAGAAGAGTAAAAGTAGATGGGGATATTAGAAAATATCATAAGAGACATATGAGAGATGATTAAAAAGTCTAACATATAATTGGAATAACACAAAGGAAGAATGCAGAGAAATAATCAAAGGCAATACAGGTTTCCCCCACTATCCGAAAGTAGTGCATGCCTATGAAAACTTTGTAAGCTGAAATGATGGTGTAAATTGAAAAAAATAATTACCATTAATGTACATGGAAAATTTTTGAGTATTTCCAGACCCCAAAGAAACCGACTAAATCATATCAAATAACACATAAAACCTGAACTAGCACTAACATATATTAAAGCAGGAATGCACAAAATAAATCAAGATAAAGCGCAGATGTTCATAGACAGTTTGAAGCTATGATGGCTTAATGCTGAGATGTTGCTGTAGTTCCCCAGGGAAAACCTTGGGGCGGGACCATTCTCACTGCTCAGGGATGTGCTGCCTCTATAATAGCTCACTGCAAACAAATGCTTGAATGCTAATTTCACTTTTTTCCTTTTTTTTTATAAGAGCAAATATCTTCTTCAGCTTTCTTTTATTTAGTGAAAACAGGCACTAATGTAGGTCTTTCATAAAAGTGAAGTGGTTTAACAAAAGTTCAAAAAGTAGGAGATACTTGTATTTGAAAGCCAATGGATAAAATATCACAAATTGACAGGAGACATGAAGTCACAGATTAAAGCAGGATATATGCCAAGAAAACCACACCATATCATAATAAAACTACAAAAAAAAATCATTGTAAAAGCAGCCAGAGGGAACATTTACCTTCAAAGGAACAATAATGGAACAAGACTTAATGACTGACTTTTCAGTAGAAACTTTAGAAGCTATAAAACTATAAAAACGCTATTAAGAGTGCTTAAAGGAAATAACTATCAATCCCCAAAACTGAAACAATGAAAATATACCTAACAGAAATGTGTTTATGTCCTACAAAAAGTAAACATCTGCAATCATGCTTAGCACAGCTTTGTTATAAATAGCCAATAATAAAAAATAACCCATGTTTATCAGTAATAGAATGGATAAATTGTGGTATATCCATAGAATGGGATACTACATGGTAATAAAGAAAATGAATTATTATTGCACATAAATGATGGATGATTCCATAGACTGAACATTGACTGAAAGAATCAAAAAACAAAAGTACATACTGTATTTCATTTATATGAAGTTCAAGAGCAGAAAAGACTAACTCATGGTTAGAGACATAGTGAGAGAACACAGAATTGTGGGAGGAGGATGGGAGAACTTTCTGGAGCTCTATATGTTCAAAGCCTTGATTTGGATTGTGGACATGAAAAATATCATCAAGCTGCACACTTAAAATTTGTGCTATTGAGTGTATATAAGTTATTCCTCAATAAAAACAATGTTACTTATATAAAAGGAAAAAAAGAAAAATTTAAATAAAAACATTTCCATAAAAGCTAACAAAACAAAAGCCCCAAGAAAACAATTGTCAACAGAACCACACTAAAAGAAATGTTAAATGTAGTTCTTCAGACAGTAAGCAAATTATCCTAGACAATAAAATCAAAATGTGGGAAAGAATTAAGGGCAATTAGTAAAGGTACATAAGTAGAGAAACTTAAATGAATTTTGTCTGCACAAAACAACAATGTCTTGTGAACACTACAATGTATATAGTACTTTTATGGACATTAATAATACAAAACCAGGAAGAGAATAAAGAGAGTATAAATGTTCTAAATCCTAGCAATGTCTGTAAAAGATGTAATTTATTTTTGAGTGTAATTAGTTTAGAATGCTTGTTGTAATTTCTAGGATACCCACTAAAATTATGGCAAAATAATATATAACTAACAAGCTAATAGAGGGGAAATAATAAAATGATAAACATGGTAGAAAAAATAGAACCCATAAATATACCAGTAAATATATTAAGTGTAAGTGGACTAAATATTTTGATTAAAGACAAAGGTTATCAGATTGAATAAAACAAAACACAGCAATATGCTCCTTGAAATAGACATTCTTTAAGTATAAAGACATTGACAAACTATAAGCAAAAGGATAGCTTTTTAGGCTGGATTTCCACAGATGTAGATCCTGATATAAGAATTTGAGTGCAAACCCTATGTAATAAAAGCCTAATATGCTAAGTGTCTGGTCGTCCAGTCGTCTGTTCAACTAATCAAAGTGTAATATGTTAATGATATGCTAAGGCCACTCAACCACTCGCTATGATGTGCACTGACCACTAGCAGGCAGACGCTCCAACTGGTAGGTTAGTTTGCTGCTGGGGTCTGGCCCATCAGGACTGAGCGAGAAGGGCCAGACATACCCTGGAGCCCTCCCACAATCCCTCCCTGGCTGGCCAACCTCCCGCATCCCTCCCTGGCCCCGATCGTGCACTGGTGGGGTCCCTCGGCCTGGCCTGTGCCCTCTCGCAATCCAGGACCCCTTGGGGGATGTCAGAGAGCTGGTTTCAGCCCAATCCTGCAGGCCAGGCTAAGGAACCCCACTGGTGCACAAATTCATGCACCAAGCCTCTAGTATAGGGTATAAAACAGTTGTCTCAATTGAGGGGTAAGGAGACTGAAAAAGTTATCCATAAACTCCCATTCTTTGTTGGTAGAAGGCTGAACCTGCTGACTACCCATTCCCCCTACTCCCTGCCTCCCTTATGAATAAATTAAAATAAAACTCTGGGACAGAGAGTTGAAGATGCCTTAAAAAGGACTCATAGGATGCTTTGGTATGTCCTAGAAGAGTGAATGAGCAAGACATCAATAACTTCTGCCACAAGTGAAAGAATATATACCATGAAACCCTTAATTAAATAGATATTAGTATAGCCGTACAAATATCAGATAATGTAGGCTTTAAGGCAAGACCCATTAGAAATTTTAAAAAATATATATTTTATAAGATAAAAGAAAGATTTAGCATTAATTAATGTGAACTCAATTGCATAAGATCACAATATATTAAATATAAATTGACATAAATTAAAGGCAAGATAATTCTATATTCATAGCTGGAAATATTAACATGACTCTCTTAATAACTGACATATACACAATAAAGATATCAGTAAGAAAAATGATCTAAGAAACACAAATGATACTTTAGAACTAAATTGATAGATATAGAACAATACAAGTGAAAGAAAATAGAAACAGAACATACTTATTTTCAAGTATGGATAGAAAATTTATCAAAATTGACCATATGCTAGACCATAAAGCAAGTCTCAACAACATGTAAATAAATAAAGTAATATAGAATATGCCCTATGAACACAGTGCTTTACAGCTATAAATTAGTAACAAAAAGCTTAATAGGAAATCCCTAAAACTAAAGATTATGTAAATTATTTCCAAAAGGCCTTTAAATGAAAGAATAAATAACAATGGAAATTAGAAAATATTTTTACTAAATTATAATAAAAACATATCATATCAAAACTGTCAGAATGCTGCTGACGTATTGGCTTAGAAGATAATGTACAACCTTTAATGCATATTTTAGAAAATAAATTTTTAAAGGTCAAAATCCAATGTTTTTAATCATCTACTCAAAAAGTAGAAAGAATAGCACAGCCAATGTTGCTCAGTGGTTGAGCATCAACCTTTGAACCAAGTGGTTGCATTTTGATTCTGGGTTCTGTGCTTGGTCCTTACTAGCGAGTATGCAGGAGGCAGCCCATCAATGATTCTCTCTGATCATTAATGTTTCCATCTCTCTCTCCCTTCCCTTCCTTTCTGAAATCAATAAGATATACATATTTTTAAAGTGGAAATAATAAAATTAAAAAGCAGAAAATGAAAAAATACAATACAGAACACTAATGAAGGAAAAGTGATTATTTGAATAACAAAATGAATAAATGTTTAGTAAGACTGAGGGGGGAGGGGAGAGAGAAAGATAGAAGGGGAGTAGGAAGTGTGAGGGAGGGAGGAAGAATGAGACTGAATACTTTATAATAAAAGGCTAATATGCAAATTGACCAAACGGCTGAATGACCAGTCACTATGATGTGCACTGACCACCAGGGAGGGCTCAATGCAGTAGCTGCTCCCTGGTGGTCAGTGTGCTCCCATAGGGAGCGCACCTCTCAGCCAGAAGCTGGGCTCATGGTTGGCGAGCACAGTGGCAGTGGCGGAAGTCTCTCCCACCTCCACAGCAGCGCTAAGGATGTCCAACTGCTGGCTTAGTCCCACTCCCCCCAGAGAGCGGGTCTAAGACATCAGTTGGACATCCCCCGAGGGCTCCCAGCCTCCGAGAGGGTACAGGCCAAGCTGAAGGACACACCCCCAGTGCATGAATTTTGTGCACTGGGCCTCTAGTCTGGTATATTAAAAAAAAAGCATATCACAACATATTCTACATATTGTCTTAAAAACAAAGAATAAAACTTGGCTAAACTGACACAAGAATAAGTAGAAAACCTGAAGAATCTATTACTATTCAAAAAGTTAAGTCTCCAATTAAAAAACAATCCACCAAATGTAGAAGTCTCCTGTAAGCTCAGACAGCCTCACTGGTTAATTCTTCCATATATTTAAGGACAAAATATCATCAATCTTGCACACATTTTTCCAAATAATAGGAAAGTGGAGCTAACTTTATGAGACCAGCATAACATTGACTCAACAACCTGGCAAGGATTTTACAAAAAAGAAAAATGTTAGAGAAATTTTTCTCAAGAACCTGTAAAAATCCTAGATGTAATATTAACACGTCTAAACCGGTATTATGTAAAAATAATAGTGGCCAAGGCCAATTAAGGTTTATTTCAAAAATAAAAATGTCTGGTTGGTTTAGTTCTCAAAATTCAAACCATGTAATTCAGCACAAATGGAATAAAGAGCAAAGTAATATAATAAACACAATAGAGGAAACATTTGATAAAATCCAATACCCTTTAATCTAAAAATTCCTAGCAAACTTGAAATAGAATACATTTCTTAATTGGATAAATACCATCTTTTAAATTCATTAAGTATCATATTTAATGAAATATTGATACTTTCTCCCAAAAATTGGCTGAATGACCGGTCACTATGATGCGCACTGACCACCAGGGGGGGCTCAGCTCCGTATGGGAGCGCACCTCTCAGCCAGAAGCTGGGCTGTCTGCTATTGCCATTTCTATTCAACACTGTATTAAGTATTTGGCTGGTATAGCAAAGGAAGAAAAAATTTAAAAGTATAATAACTGGAATGGTAGAAACTAAAATGCCTTTATTCAATGATGACATGATTGTATGCAATAAGTAACCTAAAAGAATATACAAATTAGAATTAATAAGTGAAACTAGAAAAGTTAACATAAAAATTGTATTTTATATAGCATTAATATAGAAAATCATATTTTAAAATTAATAACATTCACAATAGCATCAAAGACATGAAAAATTTAGGAAGAAAATTAACAAAAAATGTACAAGACACAACTATGAGACATTACTAAGAAAAATGAAAGAAAACCAAAATAAATGAAGGCATATGCAATGCTTATGTATTGGAAAACTCATACTGTGAAAATGTCAATTCCCTCCAAAATGATTCAATGGGATAGTGTCGATTCAATATTATCCCATTCAACATTTCCAACAGGATTAGTTAATATTGCTTTTGTGGAAAATGACCAGCTGTTTCTAAAATTCATGTGGAAGTGTAAAAGGCCAAGAATAGCCAAGACAATCTTATAAAAGGCAATAGTGGAAGATTTATCTATAAGATATAAAGTCTTGTTTATATCTACATTGATTAAGATATTGTAGTATGGTGTATGAGTAGACAAATATATCAATAGGAGACAAGAGAGGGCTTAAAAATAAACCAATGCATACATGGTCACTTGATTTTGACAGGTTTTTCAGCAGTACAGTAGGAAATAATGAACTTTGTATAAATGGTACTAGGTCATCTGGAAATTCTTATGGAAAAAAAATGGATCTTGATCCCTCCCTAACAACAAACATAAACTAATCCTCAATGAAATGTAGATGAAAATTTGAAAAGTGAAACATTAAAGTTCCTATTTAAAAACAAAACAAAATACCTTTATGACCTTAAGGTAAGCAAAATTTTATTAAACAGAGTACAAAATCACCAATATAAAAGAAAAATTTATAAATCTGACTATATAAAATTTAAAAACTTTTATATGCTAAAAGACAGCACTTAGAGAGTGAAAACTCAAACCACAGGAGGCTATATTTGCCATATGTATACACAGCAGAGAATCCATATCCAGAATTTAAAAAAAAAAAAAAGGCCTACAGATCAAGAAAAAGAACAATTGAACAGGCATTTCACAATAGAAGATATCCAAGTGGCCAATAGGCATATGAAAAGTTACTCAACACTATTAGGCATTAGAGAAATGCCAATTGAAATAAAAATATCACTATATACCCAACAGGATGGGTTTATCAACAAAAGGCCACTGCCATCAATACAATGCCAACAGGAGTCCCCAATATGGCGTGTAGTAAAAGAAGAGAGTGAGTATTCGGATGAACAGTTTATAAACTGAGAAAAAGCAGCCTCCAGAAGAAGTCAAAAGTACACTCCCACAAGACAAAGGGAAGGCCTGCTTACATAGAGAAAGTGCCTACCCTGTCCCTGATTGGTCCATTTCTATGCAAATGAAGAATCCAAATTTGCACAGTTTGATTGATCCACATAACACTGTCCTGATTGGTTGGAATCGCACATGCTAATTGGTCATTATGGAGCTACTCTGCTTGGAGGATAAAGATGCAAATGAGAATATAGCTTCACAGCTCCAATTGGACAGAAATAGTCTCAGCCCATGGGTTGAAATACAAATCCAGGAACTCCTTTATAAGGTTCAGCTCAGAAGGCAGGAATGCAGTGCAGGAGACTTGGCAGCCTAGTCCTTGAAAGAGTGTTTGATAAATACCAATAGAAAGTAAGAAAGAAATATACAAGTTATACGAAGACTGGTGGAAAGGAAAGGAGAGAGGGAGGGAGAGGCTGACACTTCAATATAGTCAGGGATATTAAACCTTGGGCAACCTCTGTCCGGCTAGATATCTGACTCACTGACATAACTTGTACAAAAAACTTTACAACTACAGCATTCAATTAACTCCCAAGTACCAAGCTCTGAGTTTTTCTTCAAGTAATTCCCACCAGGTATTTTATACCCATAATATAGGTGAGTATAATGAGGCTTCGAGAGGTTAGATAACTGTGCAAAATCATAAAACTAAAAAGACAGAAGCAAAAATTTGAATCCCTGTCACTTCCAGGCCATATTCTTAACTGTCACTGTCTACCACTAACAATAGTCAGTAGTTACCTATTCAGATATGTTTGAAAGCCTAACTAAATCACAAGGCCTAAGGTTCTCCCACTTCCCAAACTGTCTTCCTAACATTTATCTTCCTCTACCTTTGACGAACAGTAAAGATGATTTCTCAAGAAAGGAAAGGTGATAAGACATACCACCAACTTGATTTCCTACAAGCTGTCTAAAATTGGGTCACCTAGCCTGGCCAGCATGGCTCAGTGGTTGAGCTTCGACCTATGAACCAGGAGATCACGGTTCAATTCCTGGTCCGGGCATATACCCAGATTGCAGGCTCATTCTCCAGTGTGGGGTGTGCAGGTGGCAGCCAATCAATGATTCTCATTATTAATGTTTTTATCTCTCTCTCCTTCTCCCTTCCTCTCTGAAATCAATAAAAATATATTTAATAAATAAATAAGAAATTGGGTTACCTACAGTGTGTGCAGGGTTTGCACATGCAGGTGAAGACAGCGGGGCTCTAAAACAGTGTTACACACTTCTACCCTCTAATGGCATGGAAGGGTACATGAGATTAGCAGCCCTAGCAGATTATTGAAAAATATGTTCTGCAGAAGGAACAATTTTCCAAGGAAGAGGGGACAGAGGGAAGCATGCTGGAGTCAAGCCTATACTACACACAGGGTACGTAAGATCTGTAGATTTCTACAGACACCACACACTCCTCTAACTATATGATCTAAGCCCAGATACTTCACTTTTTCATTTTCCACATCTATAAAATAAGGCACTCGATAGGGCAGTAAATAAAATAATAAACCCAAGATGCTTTGTACGCTGAACGCAGACTTGCTCTGTAGATGGTAGCCATTAGTGATAACAGTAATCCCCAGCTCAAAGACATGGGAACAAAGGCCCAGAGAGGTTGTGACTTCCCCTTGGCCACAACCATTGAACACTCTGAAGAGGAGATCACAAGTATAAGAGCCTGGGCCCTGCAGACATCCTTTGCACCCTGGGAATTATACTAATGATTTATCAATGATGACATCTGGTCCTGAGGGAGAAAAGGCTCACTTTTAGCTGTGCTTAAGGCCAATCGTATCATAATCGTAATGTCTTGTGCTGCATGGTGCTTTTATTTTTCAAAGTGTTTCCCATCAATTACATCATTTTACTTTTAAATATCCCTATGAGTCAGGGAAGACATTATCACCATTAGTTGTTGTTCTTATTGATTTTTTTAATGCTCTGCTTGTTATAGAGCAAATACAGCCATTCCTATTTTTAAACTGTTTGTAATATGTTTTTTCATGAGCCTTGGTGCTTAGCTTTCTCTGACTTAATTGTTGTCTCCAAATTAGAAATGGCAAATTTCCTTGACAAATGTATGGCAAGATGGCTTAGGAAGAGAATCACTACGGAGGAGAAGAGCTGGAAAAACATTTTTACTACACACAAACGGATTACAGAACCCGTGTTTCCCAATCCTGAACTTCTGCCGAAGTCCAGGTCTGGAGGACCAAGGAATCTGTGAACTAGCTAACGCCACAAGTTAGCAGCTATTCACATGGGTTCCAGCAGTTGCCAAATGAATGCATTTCTCAATGTAAACAGAACTAAGTGAAAGTCTGGGCCTCAGGAAATCTTGAAATCTGCCAAGTTACTCCAGCTACATGGAAATGAGTTCTTATCTTCTCATTATACAGAGCAGAGAGTCTAATGCAGATGGAGAGTTCTCATCTAGGTAAAGGTCAGGAGTCCCAGATTCTGCCACTCAGTTTTGCCACTGACTGTCTGATGTTAAGAAAAATAAATAAATAAATAAATAAATAAATAAATAAAAGTGACAAAGGCTTGCTCCACCAGGGGTAAGTTCCTAGGGAGAGTACCTGGGGAACACATCAAAGGGCCACCACACTCATCCTCAATAGAATTCAGCCAGGTGAAAACAGAGGCAGAAGATTCTAGGTAGAGCAATGGGCATGCATGCATTAGCTTTGAGGAAGATGCTAGAAGACATTCCTTAAGGCAGAATCTGTGGGAACTGATTGGTCAGAGATGAGATCCTTATTGAATAATATAAGATAAGCAGCTACCACGTGATAAAGGTCTATCTTTTCAGGGGACTTCACTCTTTTTCCTAAAACAGTATGCACATCTACAAAAACAAGGCAGAGAGGGGCTTAGCTGCTCAACTTGCTTTGCTAGTCCAACATTCTTGAATGGGTCTCTCGTGGTAAACAGTTTCACAGCCCACCCAATGCCCTATGGAGAATTTGATTTCATAGTCTGGCTAAATCACTCACTAGTCATATGTCTTTGAGCCTCAGTTTCCCCACTGTTAAATGTTGACAGTCATAAACTAGTTCACTCTTCTTTTCTACATGCCACAGGGGACCAACACTTTAACGAAAGGAGAGTTTCGATGTCACCTCCTGCCCTATGATTTTATGCATTTATCATAAAGCCTGATTTTACCATCAGCCAGTTACCACTTACTTTAAAAAAATGGAAAAATCCCTGCATAATAAGACTCTTGTGGGAATGGTAAAGGACTTGGAACTCACAAAAATCAAGTAGCAATATGATTCAGCTGCTGGTTCCCTCCAGCCTGGACTGCGCTTTGCATGAGAAATGAGCTCATCTTTGAATATAGCAGATTCTGCTTGTTTGGGTAGTGCTTCTAATCGAGGCATATATATATATATATATATTTCCCCTCAATCACAGGAAAACAAATTGTCAGTGGCATATTGCTTTGATATTTCAACCATTTGCTGAATTTCCAGTCCTCCAAAATGTCTTCAACAAAAGCATGAAGCATGAATAGGACAAACTAGAGAACCCAGTATTTATGAGCCTATTCAAACCTTATAAAGATTTGATCAGCAAATATGCCAATTGATACATCATAATGTTTTACAACTGTAGTTGTCTTGGTCTATAAAACTTATAATTCTGAAGGGATTTCTGCTTTTTTGGCAGACATTTCTGTTTTACTGCCACCTAGTGATCTATATTAGAACTGGCAGTTTTGCTGCTGGATTTCCAGGAGGCTGAAGACTTTTTGACGTGTAAGACACAAAGTAATGATGCTAATATGCATCTTTCTATCCTGCATCACTTATCTCACCTTTCCCATTCCACATCCAAATAACCCCCTCTACACACACACACACACACTATTCTATCCAGAATCTACTATTCTATCCAGAATCTATAAAGCTCTTATGAATTTATGCCCTATGAGGTAGTATAGGTCCCAGATCATTTTATGTTAAAGATAACAATGGCAATATTTTACCCCCATTTTGATTCCTCTCTCCAAACTTTCTACCAGTTGGAATGCAATACAGAGGCACTTCCAGTCTCTGACAACAGAGATCCAGAGTTGATGTTGAGGAGTCATGATTGGTTCCAACTAGGCTAACCTTGGCAGATTCATTGCCCTGGACAAGCACACTGGGGTGTCAAGTGGAGCTCCTTTCTTGTGAAGGAGCCAGAAAAAGTCCCAGTTACAATGTACCAAGATATGAAGAAGAGAGTTCCCATTGTACAGAAGCTCTATGGGTTCCCACAGAAATATTGGTTCTAAAGCTCCACGATAATTTTGAATTCCTAAATCAATGAGTTTTAACCTCAGGAAGTAGCGTCCCCACAACGAGTATTTGAAATGAGGTGGGATGTATCTTTTGCGGGTCACAGTAAATGGAATGCACTCCCGGAATCTCATGCTCAGGAGTTAGGGATGCTGAATGTCCTCCTGTCATCTGGACAGTCCCTCACACTGAAAAATGTTCCATCCAGAATGCCAGCAGTGTCCCCACCGAGAAACATAGCATTCACTAAAGGACTGGGCTAATTCTTCATTCCTCCTTTTATTCTTGATAAAGGATTTTCTGAACTTCTTCATGTCAGACCTTGGAATAGAATCTATGGATTTGATAATAAACACATAGCCTCCTGCCCTGGCTGGTGTTGCTCTGTGGTTAGAGTCAGCCCTCCCACCAAAAGAGTTGCAGATTTGATTCCCGGTCAGGTCAAGAGCACATACCTGGGTTGCAGGTTCGATCCCCGGTCCCCGTTTGGGTGCATGTGGGAGGCAACTAATCAATGTTTCTCTCATATGTTTCTCTCTCTCCCTTCACCGCCCTTCCTCCATCCCTTCCACTCTCTCTAAAAATCAATGGAAAAATTAACAACAACAAAAAAAGACACAGCCTCCCATTAATTTAAAAGGACCCCAGTGGGTATTCTGTGCATTCTCACCAACAGACCAACACTGTACTTTTGTTGGTTTCTTTCTTTGTCTTGAGGATATGGTAACTGGCCAGTAAGCAACTTAAGGTTACACAGTCTTGCTCGGGCACAAATGAGGGTACCCTCCAGGAGGATGGTGACTGCCAGCCAAGGATACTGTGGTCCAGAGCACTCAAGAGCATCGCACCCTCAAGAGACTGCAGAGCTGCATTCTGATTCTCATGGTGATCAGACCAAGCGGAGGGAAACAGCCTCTTTTTTCTCTTGTGAGCTACACTTTGTCACCTGATCACCAAACAAGTGCCGCTTGTGTCTCTGTGTCTCAGAGTCTCCCCACGTCATCTCCTTTAACATCTACTTCTAGTTGCGTACCAACATGGGTAATAGGAAGGACACCTACATTTCAGACAAACACTATATTGTCCACTTTATTCCAGGCTCAGTCCTAGACACCCACATAAAATCATATTATTTTCCTTCAGCAACTCCTCTCCAACCCTGGAAAAACCCTCATGCAATCCTACTGCTGAGGCTTACCAGTTCAGTCCATCAGATACTTCTAAATCCCAGTGTAGACTCAATCTTTGACACCCACTCCCACTACATATGAATGAAATTAGAGTCCTTATATATGTTAATTATCGATAGATGATTGATAGACATATAATAGACTATCACATATAAAATATTTGACAATTAATTTTAGCTATTATCATCATGAATACATTTTTGACAATTATGTTGTTATCCACATCATTTTATTTTATTTTTTTAATTTTAATTTATTTCAGAGAGGAAGGGAGAGGGGAAAAGGGATAGAAACATCAATGATGAGAGAAAATCATTGATCATCAGCCTCCTGCCCGCCACCCACCGGGGACTGAGCCCACAACCTGGGCATGTGCCCTGACCGGACTCGAACTATGACCTCCTTGTTCATAGGTCGATGCTCAACCACTGTGAACACCGGCTGGGCATCCATGTCATTTTAAAAGTGAAGAAATTGAGTCTCAAAAGTCACAGAGAAATTAGTTCATAGAGTGAGGAACTTATCTCTCTCTAAGTTCAAAGCTCAGGCTCTCTAATTGATTAAATCACACTAGCTCTGCATTCCACTCTCTGTAAAAAAAAGAGATCTTGAAACCAGCTAGTATTACTATCACATATAGGCACCTGTGCGTATGTACATTATATAGGAGTTCTACATTCCTAGTACAGGTTTCTCTGCCATCACACTGGGACCAGGAGGTGTTCCTCTGGAAGCTGTGGTCTGTGATGGTTAGACTGCAGCTTGCAGCAGAAGTCAAACAAGGTGTCAGCTGTGTGTCAGCAGAGCCTACATCACCAGCGTAATGTTCACCAGCGTAAGCTACTCTGGAGGTAACAACTGGCAGATTACAGAAATAAGTGGATATGTTTCTTTCATTATGTGTTGTGGGTGGATAAACCATCAACATTTCCTCTAACTGAAAGTGGCAGATAGGAAATTTTCTGTTAATAGTATATTAGAAATCTTACATATCTCTATTTTGTTTGTAAATATAATCTTGTTCTAAATCATAGTGACTTTTCTGGAAATGTGGGTGTGGCAGATATTCCAAGGGCTCATCAGTATCCACTCTTTCTCTCTTCCCAGGCTCACAGAGACCATACTTGTCAGCCCCCTTTCTTACTAGGTAGAGCCACGTTACCCATCTAGCCAACAGGCTATTAGCAGAAAGAGTGCATGTGTGACTTCTAGAACTAAGTACCAAGTTCAAGGTGAATAATCCTCCAGAACTTTCATCTCTTGCCACAGCCATCATGGAAGCATGTGTTGAAATAGAAGCACCATGGGATCCAGAGAGACCAGATAGCTGAGGCAACACATATAAGATAATCATCCAGGAGACTTGCCCATATCCCCAGCAGAGTCCACATGAATTTAAATAAAATTTCTGCCCTCACCCATTTGGCTCAGTGGATAGAGTGTTGGCCTGCGGACTGAAGGGTCCCAGGTTCGATTCCGGTCAAGGGCACATGCCTGGTTGCAGGCTCAATCCCCAGTAGGGAGTGTGCAGGAAGCAGCCGATCAACAATTTTCATCATTGATGTTTCTATCTCTCTCTCCCTCTCCCCTCCTCTCTGAAATCAAAAAATATATAAAAATAAATAAATAAACTTTTGCTTTCTTAAATCACTGAGATTTAGGTGTTGCCTCTTACTACAGCATAACTTGGATTCTCCTCACGAATACTGTGGGTGAGGAAATTTCATTCATACTGTAAAACAGCATATACATCTCTCTCAAAAATAATATATGCATTTAATCCAATACCCCAGGTCTTCTGCAATCTGGTCCAATTCTACCTTCTCAATGTTGTCTTCCACCATTCTGCAAATGGAACTAGACACTATTTCTTGACCACATCTCACAATTTTGTGCTGTTTTTGTTGTTATTCTTTTTACTTCTACTTATATTATCCCCTCTGCATTGCATAGTCTCTTCCTTTTAAAATGTCAAATTACTACCTATCTTTAAAAGGCCTTTATATGCTAATTCTTCCATGAAATCTTCCCTAATTCTACCATTCTGAAGTAATTTTTCTTTTCTTCAAATTTTATGTTTAGTTCTTGTTAATCCTTTTCACATTATATCTTGCATTATGGTTATTTATGAGCACCTTTTATCTCTCCTATTGGTAATCTTGAGAGGGACATTTAAATCTGAATCTTCATTTTATCCTCAGCAACTCAACTCAGTGCCTTAAAATTATGCTCAATAAATATTTAATAGGTACAGATATATCAGTGATGTTAATATTGTAAGTTTTATCATGAAATCAATTTGAACCCTTGGGGATGCTGTCAAGAAGCAGTCCTTTCCTCACCTACTTTCTTACTGTCCCCCAACCCCAAAGGCAGCATTATCCTAACCAGGTCATGGGTACTAGTGGGTGGAGATATTGGACATTGAAAAGTCCTACATCTACATGGGGTCCCTCTTCTAGGCCATGGAGCACCATTAGGAAATGGAGCAGGCTTCCCTCTTTTCCCAGAAGCACTCAGGAATTGAGGGGCTTATGGAACTTGGGCTTGGGAGCTGGTATTAAGAAGCTTGGAACTGGGAGGAGAGTAGCAGCAGCATCGATATTTATTGACAATGTAGGGTGAGCCTGTACCTGTGCTAAATGCTTTATGTATGTTTTATCACTTTCTCTTCCCAAGAACAGCAGGGAGATTGTATATAGGCTAATGGGTAGTGCTTAAACTCTATAACCACATTGCATGTGTTCAAATCACTGCTTTGTCCTCTAGAGTATAATATCAGAGGTCTATAAAATGTGGTTAATTAATTGTGTGACCTAGGACAAGGTACTTCTCTCTGCCTCAGTTTCCTTAATTAAGAATAATGCTTCCTACCTCATAGAATTAGGATGATGGTAAATGTGTTGGTAAGTATAAGACATTTAAAAGAGGGCCCTCACATGATAAGTATATGATGGATATTGCTCTGAAAAAAAAATGAGTGATATAATTATTGCTATTATCCCCTCTTTCCAGATTAGGATACTAAGGCCCAAGGATATGCAAGTAGTAAGTGGTACAGTTGATATTTGAACCCAAGCCTTCTGGCCTCAGAGTCAATGTTCTTAATTCTTCTACCATGCAGTCTCTTTGAGACCCTCAGAATCACTGAGCAAAAATGTGACAAAGAAAATTCATTTTCCAGCTGGCTGGATGGAGGAATGGTTAGACAAGATCACTTGTAAGGTCCCTTTCAACCTTGAGATTCTGTGATTTATAGATGTCAACACCTAAGAGCATGGAAGTTTCCTAACAACCCAGGAATCCAGAGCAGAGGTGACCAGAATGGTCTCCCTTTGCTTTAGAACTTCTATTCTGAAGTGGCTCTCTAGAATTTTTTATTATAACCACATTTTTCCAGGCCTCTTTTATTATACTCTAGAGGTTAAAATCATATGCTCCAAGGAGGAAATGCAATGCTTTAGAGTCAGACAGATGTGAATATGAATCATTGCTCTACCATTTATTTGCTTTAAGACCTTAGGCAAATTACTCAACCTCCTATCAAATTAACCTCTACCAGGTTTCTGCACCTTATAACTTTCTGGGTTCTGTCCTTCCCTGTAGCTAAGAAGGTTTGTAAAAATCAAGTGTGTACATGATTCTGCAATTATCTTCCTTTCCCCAGTGCAACAATTCATCAGTTCAGATTTTTCCTAACCCAAAAGTGTCTCATTTTTATAGTTCGATGATGCCAATCATAATTTTTCCCTAGTAAATGAGACTAACAAAGTCTGAGTTTACTATGAAATGATATAAACTCACAAATTGGGACGGGTGACTTTCTTTCTCATGGTCTGGAGAATCAGAAAACACCAATGTGTATCAGAGAAAAGAAAAAAGGAGACTGATTCACAAAGAGCATCAGAGACAAGGGTTAGTAAAAGAAAATTCTCCATATCCCTGCCTGTCCCAGAGGCCTGGGTTCATTTCTCCACTTTGGTTCCATGAGAAATGCCCTTTTTGTTAGAGTTGGCGTTAGTGGAGTTTATGCTATTTATCACCAAGAGTCCAACACTCTGAGGCCAGATTTCTCATCCGTAGAACAAAGAAAATAATATATCTCTTATAGGATCATTATTGAAATTAAATAAGATACTAGAACTGGAACATAGTAAACCTTAAATAAATAGTAGATACTATCCTTTGTTACTATTATATTCTTATAAGTTATCCAACATATGTTTGTTTTCTTTCATGTAGTTAACATATATTGATGATGTTATTCTATGTGCCAGGACTATGCTTAGAATTGACTATATGGTTAATAAGACATAGTATTTACTGTCAATGGGAGCAACTGAACAGGGAAGAAAGTTATTAAACCAGTAATTGCCATTGAGAGTGGTAGGTGTCAATGAAGAGAGAAGACCATCTGCCTAGGCGCACTGAGAACAGATAGCTTCATGGAGTTGGTCACATTTGACCTTGAAAGTTAGAAACAGGGCTATGGGGAAGACATTTCAAGCAAAAACAGCAACCTTTTCAAAGACATGATGGATAAAACTCCGTAGAAAGTTTAAGGAACTGCAGGTAACTTGGTGCAGGGTCAGTTAATAAGGAGGGAGAGAAAGAGGTGGGAGATGAGGTTGTAGAAGTGAGCAAGAATCAAACCAAGGAGGCAGACTAAAGAACGTGTGTATTCTCCTAAGGAGGTAAGGCTGATGGCAACACACCCTTATCATATTCCAAACACTAAACATTTATGAACTCATTTTATCCTTACTTGATAGTTGGTATTAGTATTATCCTAAAGAAAATACAATTCCAGAAAGGCAAAGGAGCTTGCTTGAATAATGCCACCACACTAAGTGCAGAGCCAGGTTTTAGAGCAGGACCTGTTATAAGTTGAAATGTGTCTTAGGTTGGCTGCTATAAAATAAATAAAAAAATTAAAAAAAAACACACATTAAACAACAAACATTTTTTTCTTACAGTTTTGAAGTCTGGGAAGTCCAAGATCAAGGTACCAGCCAAATTGATTCTTGGAGAGAGCCCTCTTCCTAGTTTTCAGAGGTATACCTTCTTGTACCTGTACAGGGTGGAGAGAGGAAGCTCTGGTCCCTTTATTTCCTTATAAGGGCACTAATCCAATCATGAGGCTCCACCCTCATGACCTCTTGGAAACATTATCCAATTACCTCCAAAAAAAGGATCCACAATGGGAGTAGAGCAGCTCTTTAACGTATGAATGACGGGTGGCTAGGGAGAGCACAAGCATTCAATGGATAGCAAGCTGTGCTCCAAAAATATCTATATATATAAAAAGCCAGCGAGCTTAACGGCCATAATGACCATAACAACTGGTAGCTATGATGCCCACTGTGGCCAGCAAACCGGCTGGGTCAGGGGGTAGGGCCAGTCAGCCAACCTTACGGCCCCTCCCCTCTGCCAGCCTGCCCCTTATCGGACCCCCACCCTAATAGGGGGCGGGGCTGGACAGCCAACCTCCTGCAGCCCCTCCCCCTGGCCAGCCCTGCCCCTGATCACTCCCCCACCTCAATTGGGGGCTGGGCCAGCTGGCCAACCTCCTGCAGCCCCTCCCTCCAGCTGGCCCCACCCTGATGGGCCCCCACAACCCTGATCGGCCCACAGCCCCTCCCCCCATCCAGCCCCACCCCAGATCGGCCCTCCCACCCTGATCAAGGGCAGGGCCGGCCGGCCAACCACCCATGGCCCCTCCCCCAGACCGCTGGTCCTCGATCTGCACCCCCCACCCTATTTGGCCCCCAAACCCCAATCGGGGGCGGGGCCCACAGGCCAATCACCTGCGGCCCCTTCCCCCAGTTGGTCCGCCCCTGATCAGGCTCGATCAGGGCTGGCCTGCCGGCCAACCTCCCGCCATCTCCTCCTCCCGACAGGCCCAGCCCCAATCTGCCCCAATTGGGGTCAGGCCAGCCGGACCCCACTTATGCATGAATTCATGCACTGGGCCTCTAACTTTTTTTGAAGTCCTAACCCTCAGTATCTGAGAGCATGACCTTTTATGGAAGTAAGGTGATTGCAGATGTGTCTGGTTAAGATGAGGTCATATGGAGTAGAGTGTATCCCTAATGCAATATGGCTTGTGTCCTTATAAAAAGGGGAAATTTGGACACAGACCCCCACACAGGGAGAAAGCTATATGAACATGAAGACAGAGATTTATAAGCCAAGGAATGCCAAAAATGGTCAGTGAGTGACCGGAAGCAAGGACACAGGCATGGAACAGATTCTCCCTTACAATTTCCAGATTCACCAACCCTAGTGACACCTTCTCAAACCTCTGGCCTCCAAACTGTGAACCAATAAATGTTTATTGTCGTTTAATCCACCCCCTTGGCAGTACTTTGTTATGGCAACCCTAGTAAAGTAAATATAGGACCCCAAATCAGCTTACCTAATCAGTATGCTACACAGTCCTGTTTTTCCAGAGCCATGATAGTATTTTAAAGAGGAAAGAAATCTGACCATATTCACATTCTATTCTAAAATCAGCCTGCCCTTTCTCATCTTTTTATCACCCTATATAATAAAAGGCAAATATGCAAATTGACCAAAAGGCAAAATGATCAGTCGCTATGATGTGCATTGACCACCAGGGAGCAGATGCTCAATGCAAGAGCTGCCCCCTGGTGGTCAGTGCGGTCCCACAGGGGGAGCGCTGCTCAGCCAGAAGCCCTGAGTAGGGCTCACGGCTGGTGATCTCAGTGGTGGCGGGAGGAGCCTCCCCCACCTCCAAGGCAGCGCTAAGGATGTCCGACTGATGGCTCCTGGACTGTGAGAGGGCACAGGCCGGGCTGAGGGACCCTCCTGAGTGCATGAATTCCATGCACTGGGCCTCTGGTTAGTCATAAAGATCATTGGCCTGGGTCCTGTATGTTTCATGGGGAATGGAATGCCCCACATTCTTTTCAGTACAGCTCAGTGTTATGCATTTGTCCCTTCTCTTTTCGTACAGGGACTTCACTGCAAAGTGTCTCATTTTTATAGTTCTATGATTAAACTGTTCAAAAGAACAGTACTTTATTGTTTCCTGTTTATAAACTCATTCTACTTTGACTTATATGGGAAAAACAAAACAAAACATTGGAGTCCTTTTTTCTCTTCCTTACTCTGTTCCATGGTAAATGTAAAATCACGAAGTTTTAGGAGAGGGCATTCTTTGGTTCCATTATTACAGCTATTCATCTTTCTTTGGGGGAAAGAAAGAGAGAGCTTACTCTATTGGATAAAGATGTTTCTCTGGAATCTTTCTCTGGTGACTCATAATCTAAAGCTGTTGAATTCAAGGAAAGCAGTTTTAAGCACAGTATTTAATTTATTGCACAGCTTTTTGTTTTGCCTTGTTTAATATAAACCACTGGAGAGATGTTTCCTGGTTATATCATTTCATAAATCATAAAGCAAAGTGTGAAGAAGAAAAGCCTAGATAAAAAAAACAAAAGCCACTCCAACTCTAACCAGTGGTTAGAGTGTCAGCCCATAGACTGAAGGGTCATGGGTTCAATTCCAATCAAGGGCAGATACCTCGGTCGCAGGCTTGATCCTGGCCTTGGTCGGGGCATATGTGGGAGGCAACCAGTGGACACATTGATGTTTCTCTCTCTCTCTCTCCCCGTCCTGTCCACTCTTTAAAAATCAATAGAAAATATCCTTGGGTGAGGACTTAAAAAAAAAAGCCACTCTTCCTTAAGATTCCTGTCTTAGACTTGCCTTCTCTAAGGAATCTAGAGCCTTAAAACAATGCCACTGACGACATTAATCTATCAAATAATAGGACAATATGCAAATTAGTCAGGATGCCGTTATGTAATGACCGAACAGCAGGGACCTGAGGCTGCATGGCACCTGGCCTGGGTGGGAGACCTCAGGCCATGTCCCCCATTCAGCGGGGCTTGATGGGGACCTCAGGCCATGCTCCTCACCCGGCAGGGCTTGACGGGGGACCTCAGCACCAGGCCAGGTGACCTGAGACTGCAACCCCTGCCTGGAGGGGCTTGACAGGGGTGAAGCCAGCCAGGTCTGGGTCTCCTGCAATTTCAAAGTGTGTGTGGGTGGGTGGGGACTTGACTCTGGGTCCCACAGCATGCGCCAGACTCTGACAGGAGGGAGATTTTAATGTACATTTTACTAATGTTCTTTCATCTCTGACACTTCTATTATAGAGAAAGGGCAAATAGCAATATTAAAATATTTCCTCTAATTAATTCCCTTTTAATGTGCACAAATTTCATGCACCGGGCCACTAGTAGTAAAAATAATGATGACAATGGTTAACTAAATTTACAGGAGGAGGTGTAGAGTAGTGACTATAAGGGCTACTTCTAGAGTCAGTCACACCTGAATTTTTAATGCAACTCTGACTCTTCTAACTATGCTCCTTTTTTTTACGTTCTCTCAGCATCAGGTTCCTCATCTCTAAAATGGGGATATTAATTTCCTTATTTCATAAAATACTTGGGAAGATTAAATGAGATTTTGAATGAAAAGCTCTTACACAAAATATTCACTAAAAGTTAGTTGCTATTATTTAGAAACAATAACAATTTATTGGAAGCCTATTGGGTATCAGGGGCTCTAAGAATGTTATCTCTAATCCTGACAGCAATCTTCAAGGTAATTATTGTTTGTTTCCATGTTAAAGATAAAACAGTTAAATTGTTTTTTCAAAGTCACTTGGCTAGGAAATGGCGAATCAGAGAAACTTGGGTCTGAAAAAAATATATCAAATTTTATCTGAATCCCTCCAAACTGATGAAAGTGCTGAGCAATGAAAAGCTCCCTCCAATGCCAGGTTTCCAGTTGGAATTTATAAAACTTTAAGTCAAGATAAAATCAAAAGATAGTCTTTAGTAGTAGAATATCTGATTTTGAAAGCGGGGAAGGACATGTAATGAGAATAGAGCCCCAGTTGTCTAATAATTATTCACCTCACTAACTACAGATAAGAAGTTTTCTTACAGATCCTGGGAAACTGGAGAATGAAACAAGGCTGTAAAAAGATAAGATGCCTCGATGGGTCCATTACTCAGAAAATAAATACATTTTTGAGAACAGACCAAGGACAGGACATGCTTTGATTTGGTTGCTGCACCTGGACCCTGACCCCCTCTGGGAGTTTTTCTCAGGAACAATGACCTCTCTGGTCCCAGGAATGGGCTGAGCTGTTTGTAACATCATAGAATATTAGCCACCTTAAAATCAGACTTTGAGCTCCTGAAGGCCGGGCTGCAGACTCTACCCTCCCCTTTCCATGTTATACTTGTAGCTCACAGCTGCACGTAGCTATCTTCTCCCTCCTGTGTATATAACCAGCCAACTGGCAAGGGGGTCAGAGCAGATTTTTGTGGGTGATCGACTGCTCTCCCATACTGCCAGCATTATTGGAATAAACACTCATATATGATTCAACCCTGTCTCTACTTAACTAGTTCAAGTGGCGACAGGCAGCCCAGACCCCTTGGTTGTTTGGCTATAATTTGATCAAAATCAATTTACTCCTTCAAGCTTTATCACAGAATCTACTGTGAAACTTGAAATGGCATTTAATTAACTGCACTCCATATGTAAATCTTAGCAGCATGAAATGTAAGAATCTCTGTATTAGCCAGGACTCTTGGGTATAGATTAATGAAGCCCATCTCAAAGCAACTTAAGTGAAAATTTATTACTTTGCTGTTTGAGAATTCTAGAATCTAGCTTAAAGCACAGCTGGATCCAGGCTCTTTGCTCTCTTCCCCTGTGCCACACGGGCTCCATTTTCAACTCTGACGTGGCTTTCTCTTCTTCTACTGAAAACAAAAGGCAATATGTGTTGATTCGGACATCTACCCATAGCCTCAATACTCACAGTTTGGTAACCCAAACAGATAGAAGACTTCTTTTTTCCTTCAATATCTGTACACCAGTCATTGATAAGAACTTTGGCCTATTTGAGGCATAAGTGTGATCAATTCAATGAAGAAGTGGATCCTTCAACAGCATTGCATTAATTTCCTGTGGCCGCCATGATAAATTCTCACAAAGTTGGTGGTTTATAACAACACAAATGTATTCTCAATCAGCCTCAATGGGCCAAAGTCAAGGAGTGAGCAGGGTCTGGTTCCTTCTGGAGGCTCTGCAGTGGTTCTCAACCTTCTGGCCCTTTAAATACAGTACCTCATGTTGTGACCCAAAGATAAAATTATTTTCGTTGCTACTTCATAACTGTAATGTTGCTACTGTTATGAATAGTAATGTAAATATCTGATATGCAGGATGGTCTTAGGTGACCCTTTAGGCCAAAGGGGTCATGACCCACATGTTGAGAACCGCTGCTCTAGAGGAAGATCCTCGCCCTTGCTTTTTCTAGCTTCTGGAGGCCACCTGCATTCCTTGGCTCAGGACCCCGTCTTTAAATCACTCTAACCTCTTGCTTCCATGGTCATATCTCCTACTTCCTCTTCTGTGGTCAAATCTCCCTCTGCCTCCCTCTTTTCTAAGAATATCTGTGATTAACTTTAGGGCCCACTTGAATACTCTCTCCTTCTCAAGATGGTTAACTTAATCACATCTATCTACAAAATCCCTTTTGCTACAGAAGGTAATATTAATAGGTTCCAGGGATTAAGAAGTGGGCATCTGAGGGGAGGGGCATTATTCAACCTACCACATGCATAGTCCAAGAAGATATGAAAACCAATGCAAACAAATAGTAATACTTTTAGGTAAAGAAAGACATATTTTATAAGAGAAAAAACACAAATTATACAAAGAACGGAGAAAACATTTTTGGCTCCTGGGATCTGGTTTGGCTTCTTCTTTTTTTTTTAAATCCTTACCCATTGATTTTAGAGAGAGTGGAAGGGAGGGGGGAAATGGGAGAGAGAGAGAGAGAAAGAGAGAGATAGAGAGAGAAACATCAATGTGAGAGAGATACATTGATTGGTTGCCTCCCACTTGGGACCAAACCAGGGGCAGGATGGGACCCACAACCCAGGTATATGCCCTTGACCAAGAATTGAACCCACAACCCACCTCTCACCACCCCGCCCCGGTGGGCAGGCCGATGCTCTAACCACTGACACAGGGCTGGCTCAGCTTCTTGATAGATAATTATAATGATAGCAAACACTGGCATTGCTCATTATGTGTCAGACATTGTTTACTTATATAAATCAACTAATCTCCACACAAAAAAAGGTATCTACATTTTATAGAAGAGGAAATTAAGCTACAAAGATGATAACTGATTTGCCCAAGATCACATTGAAGTAGCAGAGCTAGAATTTGAGCCCATATTCTTGACCATTTGAGATGAAATTTAAAGGATGGATAGCAGTGAGGGGGGGTGAGTAAAAAGGTGAAGGGGACTAAGAAATACAAATTTCCAGTTATAAAATAAATGACAGGGATGTGTAGCAAGCTTGGGAGAAGCAGTGGGAGATCAAGGTTGAGGACAGGACATAAAAGACTTTGAAACCATGGGCAATCTCCAAGGCTGATGGGAGCTCTTTGAGACACTGAACTAGAGGAAGGGGCTCTCAGAGTTGAGCCTTGTGAGGTCTGAGTGGTGACGGTGACCAAGTGAAGGCTGAGCTGGAGGAGTGAGAAGGGGGCTGGCCCCTCTCCTCTATGCCATGGCATTTTGTATATCATAGAATGTGCATGTGTATCTTGCCCACCAGAGAGTGAGCCCTGGAGGGGAGCAGGTTGTATCCGGCATTTCTGGCTGCATGTGCCAGTAGATAAAACAGTAAACCACAAAACACAGCACAGCTAGAGGGCAGGAGGCAGCTGGAATGGATGCTGGGAAGCTGCTGCTGCTGATGGAAAAAATAACATAATTTTGGAGTCCATTTAAAGTGCCCTTACCCACATGTGCTGAAGTCTTTAGCATAGTAAAATGTACCTGGATATTTGTAATGTAGGTCTATATTAAATCTTGGCTCTGTCAATTGCCTCTGTGGGATCTCAGGAAATTTCTCAAAACCCTAAGACCTGTTTTCTTAATCTTTAAAATAGAAATAAAATTATTTTATTGGAAAATGTAACTTATAAGGTAATAGCTATCTGGTTCAAATGAAGGGTCTGGCATATCCATACAACTCAAAACTTATTTTTTGCAATCTTATTTAATTTCATCACCAACTTAACTTTAGGTCCATGTTATTGATTCTTCATTTTAGAAATGAAGAAACGGAATCTCAGGGTAGCGTGGATTAATTCAAAGCCATACAGTGGAGTAGCTTGGATTTGAACCGACAAGTGTAAGATTTCCAACTACGTGCAAATATCATAAAAGGGGGGAAAAGGAGACATATGTACTACTATTTGTAATACTTTAAACACTAAAATAAATTTTTTTAAAAAAGGAAATGAAGCTTAAGGGAAAGAGAGGGATAAATGTGACCACAACAGGTGACGTAGGTGGATTTCAAGGAAGGTGCTCACAGGTCCTTGAAGAAGCACCAAACCACGGATTTGAAAATACCTAAGCCTGTCAGCAGCCACACAACCTGGCACCTGTGGAGAAGTACTCCTGCCTCCCCCAGGTGGATAGAAACCTGTCCCCGCCCAGCAACAGCCCTCAGAGTCCTTAGTGATCTGGGCAGGAGCAGCCTCAGACCGTGAGCCAGGCCCTGTGATTGGCCAGACTCCTGGGCTCCAATCCCCAGGCCACCCGCCCTGCTTCCCCGCCTCCACAGAGTTACAGGGAGAGTGCCTACCGCACCCTGAGCTGCCTTGGTGGGGAAACGCAGCCTAAACGGTAAGAATGTCCCCTCTGTTCTCTCCTGAGAAAGGGCTCAGGACTGACTCGCAGATGCTGGGAAGAGAGGAGACCCCACAATCATAAATGTTGGCCCTTCAAAGGTTGCAGTTCCCGCTGGATGGGGCTACCCATATAGAGCGAGCGGTCCTGGTGCTGACCGCACACCAAGGGAAGCTGGGGCCTTGGGAAGAACGCTGGAAACAGATATGTTCTCACTGCCTGTGAAACCTTGGTCAATAACACAGCCTCTCTGGGCCTGGGGTCTTCTAGTCTGTCGCGTAGGCATTTGGATTAGAATAATTTCTAAAGGCTTTTCAGGCTCTGAGAGGTTCTAAAGGGAGTCGTCAGCCTTGGGCCAGATTTACAGAACTAAGTTCCCTTGGCATCAGACCTGTTGAAACTCCCAGTGCTTACCTAGTGCAGGATCTCAATTTCAGACTCATTAGCTTACTGTAAAGGCAGGTCAGCCATAGGAAAAAACAAACAAAAACACCCTCTTTCCTATGGTTGGTGCTACTTCAGATATATTATCTCACCGGATTCACCCCGAGTCCCTAGAATATAACTGGAATTACCGTATCCAAGTTTTATAAAAGGGGAAACATCATCAGAGCTGGTGATATTCATATGTCCCACTGAAGTCCTGGCTACCACTCTAACCTCACCAGAATGCCACCCTGTGGTGTCAGGAAGGAAGGTAGTCACCAAATGGCTCAGTAGATCAATTGTGGAGACTTTTTAGGTGGGAGTCCCAACTCTGTTCATTGCTGGTTGTGTGATATTGAGTGAGTTACAATAACTATACTATGCCTGTTCCCTTAACTGCAAAGCAACAATGATAATAGTAATTAAGAGTATTTTACTCATGTCTTCCTTGGGAGTGTTAAGTGAGATAATATAGTTAAAGCACTTAATCCACCATTTTAATTATTGTTATTATTGGCAAGGATGTTACAGTTGCCAACTGGAAAGTCATGAGGAGAGATTTACTTATTTTCCACCCCCAGGGGCTTGAGGGATTTTGAGAAGAATCATGTCTTCAGTGCGGAAGACTCCCCGGGCATCAGATGCAATGCCTGAGACTGTGGTGAAAATCATCGGAAGTAAACACTTTCGGTACCTTGTGGAGAAGCCCAAGATGTAAGTTTACTGTTTGAAAAATATCTGTTTTGCCTAGATCATAATGAAATTTGGATGCGTTTTTCATCTAGAAATTTACATTTTAACAATGCCATTCATGGAAAATGAAGTCATTAAGCAGTAACAGTAGAAGTAAAATAGCGTTGAGAACTTCTATGAGCACTGTTTTCCTGATATTTTTCATTTTTATAATTCCCCATATTCCTTAATTACTTGGGCTGATTTTCCAAATAGATGGGAAATAGAAGCAGTGAGACATTTATAAATATTAATGGAGTATTGCTGCTTCTCTTCATCAGGTTTGTAATCTACCACATGTAGTAATTGTGGGGGGGGCGGTAAGGGAGAAAGTCATTAGTCAATTTGCCCTGAATTAAAGGAGTGGAATTAAAAATAAATTATAAAGTGTAAGATTTTCACTTCTTCTTCTTACCCGATACTCCTGCAAGCAGGGGCTTCTCAGAGCATAACTAAGAGGTCTTTCTTCCCTTCTAAGCTCACCACAGCCACGTTTAAGGGAGCACACTCCTATAGCTCTAAAATTAACTACACGTGTGGCACAGAACAGTCTGAGCAGCTCTTCCTTCCAGAGTTGTGGTGGTTCACAAGAGAGAAAGAAGGTACTAGACCTGCCTTTCATCTTATAGTCATTCCATAAACAGTATCTAGTCAATCATTACCTTTCCCTCCTAAAATGATTTCCACAGTCCTTTTCTCTGTGTCAGAACCCAACAGACCAAACAACCAGACAAACAGGAAAAAAAATATCTGGCCTCACAAAACATAGATGCAGAAAGCAATGGCTACAAAATCTGGCTATCATCAGAATCATCGGGAGTGTCCTTTAAAATAAAGATTTGAGGTCCAATCCAAGACCTAAATAATCAGAATCTCTGAAGATGGACCCCTGTTATGGAGTATAGGCTTTAGGTTTAGGAGCAACTCTCAGGACCTCTGCAATGGAGTATAGGCTTCAGAAGCGACCATCAGGACCACTGTAATGGAGTATAGGCTTCAGAAGCAACCATCAGGACCACTGTTATGCAGTATAAGCTTTAGAAGGGACCATCAGGACCACTGTTATGGAGTATAGGCTTTAGAAGGGCAAACTGGTTTTACCTCCCCACCATCAGTATTGTCAGCCCCAAGAGGTTCCAAAGCAAGTGCTATGATCAGTAATGTTTGCCATAGCACCAGAAGTGGGCTTTGCAGCACATCAGTTGGGATCCCTACGGAGCTGAGAGATGAGAGTGAATCTTGGCTTTGTGCCTTCCTGACCTTTTGACATTGAAAACAATTAATATCTCTGGCCTCAGATTGTACATCTATCAAGTGGGGGAAAACACATCTATCTAGTAGGGTTGTTGTGAGGAGCCAATGAGAAAAATATGCAAAACACCTTTCTGGCGCCTAACAGTATATTCAATATGCTTATAAATTGTTCTGCTATTATTCTTGAAGCAAATTTTTCCCTGGATACAAGACAGTTAATGAAAACATCAAATCTCTTTCTATGAAATGTTTCCATCTATTTTGTACTCTATGCCTAGGAGGCACACTACCTTTGTCTTGCAGGTGAAGAAACCTGAGACACTGTGATTATTCTAAGATCGCCTGTTAAATGCCAGTTATTGTCAAGAAAAGTAAATACGATTAGTTTGCACTCTCTGCTGAGTTCTCCTACCCAGAAAGCAACATTACTGCTCTACTAATTCCCTTCCTCTCTAAGTTGTTTGTTTAGCTTCTTTTATCCCAACCCCCTTCCTTTTTCCAGGAGTCTAATATGTTCCTAAATGGGTGATTAGGGGAAGGATACTTGTCTTTTTAAATAAGGAAAAATTCCCTTTGTCTTATAAGAAGGTGCCTTTTATTTTTCCTGTTTGTTCTTTTATTTTTATTAATCCTCACCTGAGGATATTTTTTCCATTGCTTTTCAGAGAGAGTGAAAGGGAGGGAGGGAGAGGAGGGGGAGAGAAAGAGAGAGCAAAAGCAAGAACAATCGAGTGAGAGAGAGAGAAATGCCAATGTGAGAGAGACACATGGACTGGTTGTCTCCCACACTCACCTGACCTCGAGTGCAGAGTGAACTTGCAACCCATGCCCCTGACCAGGAATCAAACTCATGACCCTGGGCCAATGCTCTAACCATTAAGCTACTGTCCAGAGCTTTCCTGTTTATTCTTTAAACTCAGAATCCAGGAAATAAAGTACATTAAATCAGCTATATTAATTGTGAAATAAAAGACATAGTTCTGTTTTTTCTATAACTGTTTTTTATATTAAGGCAGTTATTTTTGTTTTCTATGGGCTTGATGTTACTGTGGCTGGAATGACTTAGGACAGTGATGGCGAACCTATGACACGCGTGTCAGAGGTGACACACGAACTCATTTCTTTTTGGTTGATTTTTCTTTGTTAAATGTCATTTAAATATATAAAATAAATATCAAAAATATAAATCTTTTACTATGGTTGCAAATATCAAAAAATTTCTATAAGTGACATGGCACCAGAGTTAAGTTAGGGTTTTTCAAAATGCTGACACGCCGAGCTCAAAAGGTTCACCATCACTGACTTAGGACAATGCTTTGCTAAGGTATTCCAGTGTGGTTCAAAAATAAATAATTCTCAAAAGCCTTCTTATTGTTGATGTAAGGACAGACTCACTGCTGTTATTTCATGCATGTCCCACAATCTGTCCTCAAAGCATTTAGTCATACTACTACATCTACACCTTTTAGCAGGGGGCCCAAGAAGGTGTTTTCTTTGGATTGACTCAGTTGAGCCTACTAGTATTAGTAAAAAAAAAAATATCTACATAAGAAACATAAGTAAAAACCAAAAAAAAAAAGAAAGAAGACTCTAAAAGGAGAATCTGAATTTAAAAGAAAAATCATAAATGAATAATGGATGGAAAAACAGAAGTCTTTCTGTTTAACCACATTTAGTTCAGATTTCCTGTAGGATATGTGGAGAAGATTGAATAGTATGTTACATCTGAAAGTTATCTTAAATATATACTAGTAAATCTGTTACATAAAACCAGAATAAACCAAGCAATGCTCGGAGAGTTTGGAGTCACACTTTATTCACTGATGGGCTCAGAGAAAAATGAATTCAAGTTCTAAGCAGAGCTACAAGCAGAACTTCCCTTTTTATTAAAGAGCCAGCCCTATGTGTGCTTAGTGGTTATCTCGCTGGTGGCCTTGAAAACAACACAGTTCTATCCAATTAAAAAATACACCTGGCATGGCATTGAGAGTATGGGCATATCTAGTCTCTGGCCTACAAGGTCAGACAGCTAAGTTTATTTTCCTTATTATTCAAGTAGGCTAAAGCAGGCTAGAAAGCAAAGTTACTATTATTATTATTATTTTTTAGAATAAGAGGCCATCTAAAAATTAGCAGAGAATTCCAAACAGTAGTTTTACAAAATAGGGGTTAGCCTTCTCAAGTCAGTGTAATTTGGTAGGGCTGCTATATCACAGTACCACAAACTGAGTGGCTTAGACAAACAGAAATTTATTGTCTCACAGTTCTGGAGACTAAAAAGTCTGAAATCAAGGCATTGGTAGAGCCATGCTCCCTTTCCCTCTGAAGGTGCCCAGTAAGGATCTTTCTTTTCTAGGTCTCTCTCCATGCTTCTGGTATTTCCTTGGTTTGTAGCAGCATAACTCTAAGCTTCACAAGGAATATGTGTCTGTGTACAAATTTCATCTTTTTATAAGGACACCACTCAATTGGATTAGGGGCCCATTCTACTCTAGCATGACATCGCCTTAACTAATTACATCTGCAGTCACCCTATGAAGGTCCTGGGAGTTAGGACTTCAACATATAAATGTTGGGGGAGACACAACTCAACCCATAACAACCCAATCTTTATAATTTTACAGAAGAGATGAGACAATTGAGGCCTTGATGAGCTTACAGTGAGGCCAGTTATTAAGAACTAAGACTGGAATTGAGCTCCCTCCCTCTTTCTGTAACTTAGACAGCACAATTATTGACAGATGAAAGGAAAATACTGCATACCTACTTACCTATTTTTTACAAGGGAGACCAATCTATAGGCTTCAAAGAGTGAAACAAGTGTATCCTAGTTGGTCCCATCATCACTTTCCTCCTGGATCACTACACCAGCATTCCAATGCAACTCCTTGCCTCTACTCTTCTCATTCTCTACTCCACTTGCTAAAAACTTTCTCCTCAAAGTGTGGTCCATGGACCATCTCCACCAACCTCACCTGGGACCTTGTGATAAATGCAGAATTGCAGGCCCCTATCCAGACATATTGAGTCAGAATCTGCATTTTAGTCAATTCCCAGGTGACTCCTACATAACATTATAGCGAAGCCCAATTCTCAAGTACTGCCAGTATCATCTTTCTAAAATGCAAGTCTAATCAGATGTCACCACCATCAGCTCAAAATCACCTGCCCCCACCTTCTATAGACTCCCATAACCCTCTTCAGGATTATGACACTTTATGACAATTTCCTAAGCATTTCTGTCTCCCCCATTTAACTGTAAACTCTGCGTACAAAAAGTCTTATACATATTGAAAAGCCTGATAAATTAGAGCACAGTGAGCACCAAGAAAAATAAATATCTAAAAAGACAATACTTAGTTGCTTTAAAATTCAAGTCTAAAGACCCATGTTGCTAAAATAGTATGCATATGTTACTATGAAATCCCAATGCATAAACTTGGATAGCTCATTGAGAAGAAAATATGCCAGGTAACAGGAGAAAAATACTCGCATTTTCTAAAAGGTGTAAAAGTAGGTAATAAAACCACAGAACTTGAAGGCTTGTGGATAATCCCTGGCAAAATTGCAGGCCACAGAATTAAATGTATTAGTTGTGAAAACAAAACACAAAGGTGATGGTCACTAAGGGTTGGTACATGTTGACTAAAAACAGATTATGTCAAACTTGTCCCATTCTCTTTATTGATAAGGTGACTGCAGTCCCAATGAAGGGAATGATGAAGACATAGTGTTTATTTCAGTCAGTCATTAGGCACATCTCTATCGCAAAGACTTGAAATAAGGCAAATAATTCTGGACTTGATAGTATGAAGATAGACGCCATACCAACATGGTGGTGATTGAACAGTTAATGTTCCAACAGGAGTGAAGAAGAGGGAGAGGATTTCTGTGTGACCCTGTTCTTAGTCAACATTCTTTAATCCACAGTTGAAGGGGGACAGACAAATCACGTCAGTAAACACGTAGATAGTAGAATGCTGGGAAGCCTTGGCAGGAAAGTGAGCTAAAACAAGATGAAATCAACAGAGATATATGCAAAGATATATTCTGTCTTTAGTTAAGGGTACATGTAAATGATTATATGGCATAAATATCTGGTTTTTACTTGATGTGAAATACTAGAAAAACATATATTGAATTCTGCTCCCAAGTCCTGGCATGAAACTCCTAAAACCCTTACAATTTTCTAAGAGATATGAGTACTAAGAACATTTTTTTTGTTCTAATATTTGGTCTTTGACCCTGGTTCCTGATACAGAGCTCCTAAATCCCTTGACATTTCCTGGGTAATGGGATGTCTTTTGCTTTAATGAGGATACTCTCAATGGGTTCCTAGATACCTTCAGGCTGGTCACCAGAAAGACCAGGCCGTGATTAAAAGCTTGGAACTTTCAGCACCCCCCACCCAATCCTCCCAGAAGGGGAGAGGGGCTGGAGACTGAGTCAATGATTGATCACAACTATGAGATAAAGCCTTAATTTAAAAACAACAACAGCAAAAGAATAAGGTTCAGAGAGCCTCTGAGATGCTGAATGCCTCTGTGTGCTGGGAGGGTAGTGGGCCTGGAAAGGTAATGGGAGTTCCATGCCCCTCCTCACACACCTTGCTCTATGCATCTCTTCCATCTGACTGTTCCTGAGACCAGTGATCTAAACGGTAAATAGTTTTCCTGAGTTGGTGGAGCCACTCTGGGGAATCAATCAAACTGGAGGAGGGAGTTAGGGGAACCTTGACTTATAGCCCATCTGTCAGAAATACGGGTCATAACCTGGGCTTGCGATTGACATCTGAAGGAGGCAGGGCAGTCTTACAGGACTGAGCCCTTAACCTGTGGGATTTGCAATAATTCCATGTAGATGGTGTCAGAACTTAATTGGATTGTAGGACACCTAGCTGGTGTGGGAGAATTGTTCACTCTGGGGAAAACCCTACACATTTGGTGACCAGCGGTGTGTGACAGTAATAGGAAGTAGAGGATAAAATGGAGTTTCCCCTTTACACTTGTGTTTGAGCTCATCATGAGGGGAATGGATCCAGATAGACAGTATGGGAGGCTCACTGTATTCAGAACTGCACTTGTCACCTGAGGGGTAGTGTGCTTCATTCTGGATGTCACATTCTAGGAGGGTCTCTGGCACACTAAAGGGGTGGACACTAAAGGTGTGGCATTATAGATGATCCAGGGTGTGAAATGTGGCTTATTTATAGAATCTGGGGATTGAGTTGTTAACTAAAAGAGGAATTGGGTTCATTTCAAGAAACTCCTGTGAGTAGAGATACTTCCAGTGAATAAAATTGGCCTCTATAGTTCCTTCCAGCGCCAAGAATCAATGACCCAAAGCACTTTATTCCATAGTTACATTGCTGTTGGTACAGCATTGTTAAGCACAAGGAAAACGGACTGCAAGATTTTATGGAAAAAAAGTAGCAAATATTTGTAATAATGTACTTTAATATTTATAACCAAGAAATAAATAAAGTTCTTATATTTTCCCACGTGACTCTCCTAGAGCCCATATCTTATCATTTTTAACCCCTCAAAGCCCTTCATATTAATACATTTTTTACTTTCTTGAACTTTTTTAAAGTGTTAACATTAACAGCTATAAATATTAATGCATATATAGAATCCCATCAACATTCTTTCCACAAACAATAATTGAGCACTTACTGAGTGCCAAGCCTTGAGGATACAGCAATGTACCTAAAGTTCTAGTGATGAGAGATACACAACAAACATATAGACCAGTGATGGCGAACCTTTTGAGCTCGGCGTGTCAGCATTTTGAAAAACCCTAACTTAACTCTGGTGCCGTGTCACATATAGAAATTTTTTGATATTTGCAACCATAGTAAAACAAAGATTTATATTTTTGATATTTATTTTATATATTTAAATGCCATTTAACAAAGAAAAATCAACCAAAAAAAATGAGTTCGCGTGTCACCTCTGACACGCGTGTCATAGGTTTGCCATCACTGATATAGACAATGACCATTCAAGTGAGGATAGTGCAATGAACAAACATAAAGGAGGATTATAAAGGTATTTCAAATCTCAAAGGTGTTCCCAGAAGGCCTCTCTGCATAAGTGACATTTGAACTGAGACTGCCTGGAGGTAAGAGCTAGAACTATCCAATGAGAATTATCCATGGTTAGCTACCAGTGAGCTGGCTAAGACTGCCCCAACTTTATCCCATTGGGCATGGCTCACTAGATTCCAACGTTCCATAAAAAATGGTGTAGCCATACAAACATCAGATAATGCAGGCTTTAAGGCAAGACCCATTAGTAGAAATTTTCAAAAGAATATTTTATAGGAAAAAAAGGAAGATTTAGTACTTACTAATTAATATAAACTCAATTGCATAACATTACAATGTATGAAATATAAATTGACATAAGTTAAAGGCAAAATGAATTTATAATCATAGCTGGAATTATTAACATGACTCAATAACTGATATGTACACTAACAAAGATATCAATAACAAAAAAATCTAAAAAACACTTTAGAACTAACTGAAATATAGGACACTACAAGTGAAAGCAATAGTAACAGAACACACATTATTTTAAGACTGCAACTTTCTATAGGCCCGGAGCTCTTCAGATATTAGACATATGGTGTTCCTAGCAACTGCTACAAACAGCACCTAAGTCAACCACCTGAAATGCAAGCAGATTTTTTTTTCACAAGGCTGCCTCAGCTTGCTCTATAAAAAGTGGAATAATGTCTCTTTCTGGGAGCACAGTGCCCAAAGATCAGGGCACCCATGTAGCTGCTGCCTTCCTGCCCATGAGGTTCAGGCTGTGCCAAATGACACCACAGGTGCCCACCACCATCCTCATGCCTCATAGATCTACACAGAGAGTAAACATGCAAACATCTGAGAAAAGAGCTTTCTGGGCTGAGGGAACTGACAAAAGATAGCCTCTTGGTGTGTTTGAGGAGGAGCAAGGAAGCCAATGTTGGTGAAGCAGAGTAAACAAGGAAAGAGGAGTAGGAAATGAAGTCAGGTAGCAGGTCATGTGGGCCATGGTAGGAACTCTGGGTTTGTTCTATGGAGAATGGAATGTTCTTTATAGAATTGAGAGCAGCGGAAGACACAAATTGGTTAAAAAATTATTTTTTTTTTATTTTAGAGAGGAAGGGAGAGAGCGATAGAAACATCAATGATGAGAGAGAATCACTGATCTGCTGCCTCCTGCATGCCCCCTACTGGGGATTGAGCCCACAACCCTGGCATATGCTCTTGACCAGAATTGAATCTGGGACCCTTCAGTTTGCAGGCTGATGCTCTATCCACTGAGCCAAACCCACTAGGGCTGATTTTTTAGAGTAGTTTTACATTTACAACAAAATTTAAGGGTAAGTTATAGTGATTCCACAGATACACCTCTCCCTACATATGCATAGCCTCCCCCGTTAACAATATCCCCCACCAGAATGGTACATTTGTTAAAACTGATGAAACTAGATTGATATAACTTAATCACCCAAAGTCTATAATTTACCTTAAGCTTTGCTCTTTTGTCGTCCATTCTATGGATTGGACAAATGTATAATGACATATGTCCATCATTATGTGTCATACAGAATAGTCTCACTGTCCTAAAAATCCTGTGTTCTGTCTATCCATCCCTCTTTTTAAATCCATGATCTCTTTTCATACCCTTGATTTAGCTCAACCTCATTAAAGAAAATAACATAGCAAAGATTATTGTTCCCCACTCCCATAGACCACATGTATGTATCCAGAGGATGGCAGGGAGCCAGGAGAGCTGTTGGTGCTGCCGCCTTTCACAGTATGGACAGAAGACTTGGCTCAGAAACTGTACCTTAAAGCACTGAGATGATTGGTGAAGAGGACAGGCAGTTGCACAATCATTTTGCTTAGACTTGCAAAAGAAAAACAGGGGAGAGTGCAAGTGCAAAGAACATTAAATTTCAAGCTGAACAAGGCTGGCTGAAAGATTTAAAAGCAGCACAGTCTGCAAAGCTCCTGGGTATCATCCACCTGAGGACATTGTGGTGATGCTTTGTTGTTGTTGTTTTTCTCTATAAAATGAAGGATTCTGAAGATTTTTAATTTCAACTACTCTGCTTTGTTTTTTTAAGTGGGTGATTTCTAGAACTGGTAATTACTGTTATTAGACAGATTACATTAAATCTCTTTTTATCTATTTAAATAGATTTTCCTCAGTTCCTGTGTACTATAGAACTTCAATCTTTTGAATGCTAGTTTTATCTATCAATAAGGAAGTTTTAGGGATCCGAAGGAAAGAGCATCCTTTCTGTACCTGGGTGATGGGGAGGTTTGGATAAAGGAGATAGCACTTTAATAACTAACCTAAAATTACCACTTGTCAAGGGCTGACTGAGCACCAGGCTTGATGCTAAATATTTTATACATCTTACCGTGGTAAGTATTATTTTTCTAATCTCACAGATAAAAGACTGAAAATCAGAAACGAGTACTAATTTGCCAAAAGTCACACAAGTTATCAGGTTAGGATTCAAAATCAGTACTACACTGCCTGAAATTATGGGTAAACTTTGCACAATTATAGAAAAAACCCTTCATTTTTCATTCTCTATGCTTTTATTTCTCAAACTTTAGTGCACATAGGAATCATCTAAGATGTTTTCCAAGAATTAAGATTTTCTTGTCCTGTTTAATTCCAATTTAAGAATATCAGAGTGGTCCACATATCTGTTTTATCATCCAGCACCCTGCATGATTATGGCCCATCTCAGGTGGCCTGAGGTTCAATGGTTAGGAATCACTGTCATTTCCTTCAAGAACAAGCCCTTCACCCCATTTGGAATGTTTTTCCACCTCTTATTTTCTTCTTCAACTGCTATTTTATAGCTTAATTCCTTCATGGAGTTATGTTCATCCCCTTTAAGCAGATTGAGTTGGAAACTCCTCTATGGTCCCATATCTCTTTTTACATACTTCATTTTTTAAGTTATCACCTCCTTTTATAAATTTTAAGACAACATAGTCTGAAGACAATGAGTGGATTGGATGCCCACTACTACCTCGACTAAGAAGGTAGTAATGCGTAGCTCAAAGACAGGTCAGATAGAAGAAAATGTCCATAGTGTAAGCATGGATAATGGTGTAAGTGAAGAAAGAAGACTGCAGAAGAGAAGGGCTGCTGGGATATCACTGAAAGTACATCATACCAAAAGACAACTGCTGATTGATTTGGTTGCTAATTTTGCAGCCAATATGACCTTAATTTGAGAAACCATTTTTATTCCGTGAACTAGTGTAGTGCAAATGCCATTTAAGATACATTTGGTTATTTTCATTGATGTGAGAATTTGACTCAATACTATAAAGAAAGAAATGGGATATTTTGGGAATAACTTTGAAAATGCATTGAATTCCTTGTCCCTGGGAAGGTTACAAACCAAAGCTGAATGACAGCCACTTTGGTGTTCTGTACAGGGCCTTTAGGTCTAGGTGGGAAGATGAACTAGATGCCTTTATATATGGTATTTTAACTAATATTTTTAAAGAGGAGCAAAATCCTATTGTTTAAAACAGACAGTTGTAAACTATAGGTGTAGACTTGAGGAGTAATGTAGAGGAAGGAGCATTTGGTCTGGTGTCTGGGCCTGAGTCCTGGATCTGTGCTGACTAGCAAGGTGATCTTGGGCAATTAATCTCTCTGGTCATCTATCTTCTCATCTGTATAATGGTGATAAGGATTATTAGTACAGCATGAAAAAATATGCAAATTTATATGTGATAGCTGACACATAAGCTTTTAGAAATGTTAGCTTGTATAATTACAATAACAAAGAAATAAATGATTCGGGGATAGGGTTGGCAGTTAAAGTCTTAAAATTCTTTCTGCAGAATAAATTTCTATGATAATAATACACACTGTGGCTTAGGGAATGACAAAAGAAGAAGCAGAAGAAAAACCCCTCACAATAACATTTGCACATTAGCACAGGTTTCATATTACAGCTTCCCCATGGAGTTCCGTGAGATTTTCAGTTACACTCCCTCCCAAGTCTCATTTTATTTTTTATTTTGTTGTCTTTTTTAAAAAAGGAAAAGTCTGCTTGTGTTGATTATCTGTTATTACTTCCAAATAAGAACATGCTTTCATTTACTGAAATTAGATCCGCAGTCACTCCTTGGCACACTCTGGGCCGCCTTCTCCAGAGGGTTTGGGCCTGTTAGCGCACAGTTGGAAATCGGTGACATTGAGTGCCTGCCAAGACTGGCAGACCTTTAAGACGGCATCTGGTGACCTTTTTGCTGAGCCCCTTGGGTTCTCTGTTTGAGATTTGATGTTCTTCGGGTGAGGGATGCTTCTAGCCACCTTTGCAATGTTTCTTTCTAACTCTGAGACTCTGAGCAGTAGCAGAGGGTGGCACCAAAAGGCTGGTTTGCAGGAAGAGCCCAGTGTGAGAGAGAGAACAACTGGATAGTTTTCTCCACGTTTATTTATCATTCAGCAATACAATAATCCCCCCTAATTACTGTAGTTCCCAGAGGACATAAAACTCTTCACTGTGTCCCTGAGAGCAGCAGCTGAAGTCAGAAGTACCTATGAAGATGCTATCTGTGTCTTGCTTCCAAGAGAGTACTGATGGCTTTTTTTTTTATTCTATTGAAATGGCAGATTTCTAGTTTCAGGACCGCAGGTAGATAGCACACAAGCACAGAAGAACTGTGAGTTTGTGAACAGCATAACAACCGATGTGTGTTGACTAGATGTTTGTGCTAGCAATAGACACATGCCATTTCTCAGTTGGGAAGTCATTTTCATGATAATTTTAAACTGCTATGTATGTGGGGGTTTTTTTTAAAAAAAAAACAGCAACAGATTTAACAGGTTATTTTTGGTTTTTATATCTACTGTGGTTGTTTAAACAGACAGGCAGATATATTTCACATTTCTCTAGCTAGTCTGTCCTGAGACTGCCCACAAAAAAATTTTGAAGGGGATTAAAGCAAAGATAATTTATCCCTTGATTTCATCTGGAAGAACGAACTCTCTGCCCCTGTGCCCAGTTTTGCCTTTAAATCCTGCACTACCTGCTTTCGTTGCCTCCTCCTCTACTTTCTGCCCCTCATATAATCCCAAACTTCCATGGAGTCTCTCCTGACTCTTCTATGGGCAGTAGGAATTTAGGTGCAACCAGGTAGACCTAGGTTTAAATTCTGGCTTTACTACCGAAAAACAATGTAGAATTGGACAAATCAAATAAACTTTCTGACACTTAATACCTTCATCCTAAAAATGAGACAAATATGAGCACCTCTCTGAAGGGTTGATCTGAAGACTAAATAAACTAGTGTATGTAAGTGGCTAGTGTGACTGTCATGGGGTTAAATGCTCAGAAACGTTATTTTTGCAACCATTGCAAACTGTAACTATTACTCATTAAGTTTTTTTGTGGTAAAATTGGGGTACAAGATTAAATACATTTCAGTTGTACAACATGATAATTTGATATCTGTATACACTACATAGTGTTCACCACTGTATGTGTAGTTACCATCCATCACCATATAATTGGTCCCCTCTGCCCCTTCCCCTTTCACCCTTCTCTTAAGTCCCTTCCCCTCCCATAACCACCAGTTCATTCTTTGTATCTATGAGTTTGTTTTTGTTCTGCGTGTTTTTTTAGATCCCACAAATAAGTGAAATTATATAGTATCTGTCTGATTTATTTCGGTTATTCCTCTTATGAATTTCAAATATCACTGATTCTTTGTAACATTCACTTGACATTCATCCATAAGTTAATGAGGTATGTTTTATATTATTTATATAAAATATATGTCGATTTTTTTAAAAAACTTAGAAATATATCTATATGCATATACATAGATGTGCACATCATAAGTATACTCACTAAATTTTCACAAACATAATACACCCATGCAACAACCATCCAGATCGAAAAATAGAATAGTACCAATATCCTAGAAGCCCCCTGGAATTCCCCTCTGGGCTCTACAACTCTCCAAAAGGTAACCTGTAGCTAAAAGCTATCTATCTAACTTATAGAAGCAAGTTATACCAGCTATTAACTTGATTATTTGTGTTATTTTTGGACAACCAAATGAAATTAAGTTCCTTAAGGTCAGGGACCATATGCTATACGTCTTCTCTCACTGCAAGAACTATTTATTAAATATGCACCTTTCTTCTATATTCCCATCTTGCTCTGTTGTTATTTGACTGCACCTGTCTGGCAAGACCCCAGCCCTGAATGTGCCCCACTGTGTTCTTTGCTTCTCCACAAGGACTCCTGGGCAATCCTGGAGGAGACCATTCACGCTCTCAGGCTGATGCCACAAAGTCATGGTCTCCAGCCTTCATGGTCACTCATTTTTGCCCCACCAACCTTTCTTCTGATCAGCTGTCTTCCACTCTTCATAGCAGCTATCTCAAGCCATCTACCCTTAATCAGACTTCCTACCCCACCACTTCCCCCTTGAGAGAGCCAACAAGTAGCCATACTGTGTATATCAAAAGAAAATTCAAACTGTCAGCAATTTGATCAACATCCTGGCACCAAATGTACAAATAAATTTGCCTGCAGCCTCACCTAGCTCCCTATTACCCAACCTTGAGGTTTCATTTCCGCCTCTGTTCTCTCAGTGACACCCCATTTCACTTTGTCAGGGATCATCTCATTTTACCAATGATATCCTCTCCTTTTCTCTGGCTCAGCTGGCTCTTTTCTCAGCCCACTTCAGTCTAGTATCCACCCCCATTATCTCACTGAAACTCGTTTGCCAAGATTCCTGGTGATGTCAATGGACACTTTTCAGTGCTTACCTTTCTCAGGAGTACCTAACACTGTTGACCAGTGGTTCCCAAACTTATTTGGCCTACCGCCCCCTTTCCAGAAAAAATATTACTCAGTGCCCCCTGGAAATTAATTTTTTTTTAAATTTTAATAGCAATTAAACAGAAAGATATATGTATTAATGTTTCTACCTTTTTCGTAAAATATAGTAAAGAAAGGTGTAAATTAGAAACATTGAAGTTTGAAATTATGAAACTATTTATTGAACTCAGAATAGAAAGGTAATACAAAAAAAGTTAAAACAAATGCACCTGTGGCCATCACCGCCCCCCTGGATGCTGCAGCGCCCACCAGGGGGCGGTAGCGCCCACTTTGGGAATCACTGCTGTTGACTATGCCCTCTCTCTGGAAACATCCTCTTCACTTTACTGCCAAAAACTCACACTGCTGGTCCCCCTCTACCTTACTGAAAATTTCTTCTAAATTGCTTTTTAGGGTTCCACTTCCCTCTATAAATGTAGGAGTTCCTCAGAGTTCTTTCCTAGGCCTTCTTTCCTTCTCATGCTGCCACAACCAAGAGGATTACTACCAAAAATATACATCTAAATCATTGCCTATGATTTGGTTTTACTAAATCAACAAATACTGAGGCAATTGTTTCATGCTCAGAGAGTATGACATGCTTTAAAATAGAGCCTTTCTACTGTATTAACAATAACATCTAGAATTTATAGAATCCCTTCTAGACATAACAATTTTGAAATTTATTTTTCCAAATTATAAAATAATATTTTCTCGTGTAGAAAATTAAGAATAGTTTTATGAGATGTGATGTGATATAATATAATGTAATAGAGTGTAATGGAATCTACTGAGTTTCACTACCCAGAGATATTTACTGTTTACTTCAGCTTATATCCTTCTAGATATACTGTATACTCACACATAAACACATATATTACAGACATGCTTTGTACATAGTTGAGATAATTATATTTTTCACTTATTTCTATAACTAGACATTTTTGTGTCATTAAAATTATTCCTAACTATTTTAATAGCTCTATACATTTTATCATATGGACATATAATTAAATATTCAACATATCTACCTATTACTAAATATTTAGAGTTTTTAATTTTTCTGCTTCTGCATTTTTTTCATAATACACAATCTTAAAATTTTGATTTAATAGGCTAAAGAGTTTCAACTTTCTGACTCTTCATACATTTTGTCAGGTTACCCACTCAATCACTTAGATCTTTTGGTGTAGCCATTCACTTTTTTTTAAGTTTTCTATATTTAAAATGGTGACTTGCAATTGTTTTTGACTTATAAGTCTTTAGTAATGAAACAAGGTTGAATAATTTTTTAATTTTTTTATTATTTGCATTTTCATGAATCATTCCTATTGGACTTTTATTTTCCTTTTCTTTTCTCTATTCAGGGGTGGGTAACATTTTTCTGCCAAGGGCCATTTGGATGTTTATAACATCATTCACAGGCCACACAAAATTATCAACTTAAAAATTAGCCTGTTCTATTTGGTCAAACATTTAATTAACTCACCCCTAATGCCTTGGCAGGGACAGACCAAATGATTTTGTGGGCCTTATACAGCCCTTGGGCCAGAAGTTCCCCACCCCTGCCTATGTAATATTAAATTTAAATGGAGGACTAATGAAAGGAAAAGAAGCTTCAAGGTGAGGAGTTGAGGGAAGACATAGAGCAGAACTGGAGCTGGCGAACTGCCTTGACTTTCTTTTTCTAGTTACAAACAGCAAAAATACCTTTCAGGCTTGTAAGTAAGATATGTGATGATCTATAGGGTTCATTTTGATACTGTCATTACTTACAATAGGAGCTTTGGAGCAGATGGACAGATTATCTTTATGAGTATGAGGAAGAGGGGAGGGGAAATAAAGGCTAAGGAAATAATAACATGGCCTCTCTATGGTAAATGATCCCTAGACAAATAAACAACATTTACTTCTTCATTCCCCAATGCTGGGTTACTACTGTTCACACCAACAAACACCTTCTATTTTCTCATGCCAGCCTAGCACATGCAAATCCACCCTGTGAGTAACAAAGTGCAAAACCTTTCTTCACAGCAAGGAGGAGGAGAACTTGAAGGCAGAAACTCAAAGAGTGTTCCAGAAATCTGTGACTGGTAATGCAAGGCAGATGAGCAGAGACCCCCCAGTTCCTAGTAATCCCACTGATCATCAAATCAGTCATGGCCCAGATGATGTGCAAGAGAACAAGCCCCCCGAGAACAACCAGAAACTCCTAACGGGAGCGCTCGGTAGCAGACTTCTGGATGGCAAAGTGAGTGACAAATACCTGAACTGTTCTTGGTAAAGGGCTAGGAAAATTCAGAGTTAGAATAGAAGCACCTATTCATACAAATGGTAATAGATGTATTTTGCATAAGATAGACTTAGAATGCATTTTTTAAATCTGAAAATGAATTTTGAGATTATTGTATATATGCATCTTTGTTGACCACAAGTTGAGTTGCTCAACCTACTCTGCCTCTGGCTCACTCAATGATGGACATATAGTGATAATTAGCACCATACATGTAAATTTGGGATAGGTTGGAGGTAGTGTGGTCTGTCTTCTTTAACATTCCAGGGAGAGATCACTTACTTTCAAAATCCAGTGCCACCATATCTAGACATCCAAAAATTATCAGCCAAAAACTATCTGGATAGAAATCTATATCACTGCACTCTTGTTCAGAATCAGCCAAATGATCCACAACAAACTAACGTGATAATGAAGAATCTAAATGATTAGTATTTTGTAATTAAAAAACAAGAATAGCAGCAATTGCTAACTGGATCCAAAACAAGAAAAAACTAACAATTTATTGGTAACAAAGTACCATTTCCAAAAATTGTCGAAACGGCAATTAAACGAATACATAGAGTAGGAGTTTTGCAGTGCTGCCAAGCATTAAGTGACAGCCAGATATTTTAGTAGAATGCTGAGAGTCTGCAGCACACTTTAACATAACCATTTTTAGTTTTTAATTTTAATAGTCCCTACTAAATCTCTCAGATACAAGCTAGTTTTAGTTATATGAGAAAATAAAAGCCTATGGATTTGTGACTTTTGTTCATAAGAATGCTGGAAAAAATGCAATTTAGAGTAGTTAACAGCCCAGCAATGGACCTCAGACCATACTCTGAAAGATCTACTTGAACAGTGGGGTCCAGAAATAAAAGTGACTTGCCCAAAATGTCAATGGCACAGCTTGTGCTGGAACTCTGGCTTCCTAATCCCCAGGTAATGCATTCTTTTTGCTTTCTCATGAGTCCTTGAATTTAGGACTTGGTTGAAGCAGAACATACTGCATCTGCAGAGGTAAACTAATCTATTATGAACTTCTAAAGACCTCTGAGTTTTCACCTAATTTTGACTCTGGTGTTAATATATTTGTTTTTGTTGCTCCCCAAGGATGACTTTGGTCAGAATATTATAGTTATGAAACACTTTATTATTGCCTGGTCACCTTCAGGTAATTTTTATTATTTGCTCCTTGGAATTAACCTGTGAGGTTATTTCTATCACTATGGTATACAGATGATAAAACTGAGATGCAGAAAAATTAAAGTGACTCAAAAATGTCCAGATAAGATGTTTACCCAGGTTTTCTTTTCTCTTCTTAATATTGATCTTCCTAATTATAAAATATTACATACTTAGGTAGAAATTTTGGAAAATGCGAGGAGAATACAATTAAGAAGAAAACAAAACTCAACTGAAAAGAAAAAAATAGCGGTGTACTTCTTTCTCTTCTTTCCTCCATGCATAGATATACTAGTAAAGTATGAATCATGATGCATATACTCTGTTATCCTGCTTGATTCACTTCATAGCAAGAATTCTGTTCCAGCTTCACAAAATTCACCTTAAGCATCCTCTTTAATGGCTCTATGAGTCATACTCAGAACACTTAAATAACATTTACTCTGTGCCAGGAGCTATTCTAAGCTCTTTACATAGATTAACTAATGTAACCACTCTCAAGCACCCAATGAGGTAGGAACACTTATTAACTTCAGTTCATAGGTGAAGGAACTGAGAAACAGAGAGTTCAAATGCCTTGTCCAGATTGTAAGACTGAGAAGTGGCAGAGCCCAGTTGAAGCCCAGGTTCTAGGTCCTTAATCACCAAACTGTATTCATTCCTTTATAGGAATATAACATGGCTCATTTAACTAATCCTTTATTTTTGGCATGTAAGTCATTTCTAGGTTTTCTTATAAATAGAAAGTTGTTTCTTAATATGCCCCCTACCACAGCGAGCTGTCCATTCCTGGAACAGACTCTGCGTTAGCCATTATAATGGGCAGCATGTTCGCTGGGTAAGCTGTTCATGAGCCTCCATAATCTGGACTCTTTGCTAGCGCTGGAGTGACAGAGGGAGATGACGTGTCTCTCCCCCACACAAAAAACTCAGTGAGGTTTCTCGTGGGAGGCTCAGTAGGGCTAACACTCAACCACCAAACACAGCAAGGCCTCGTCGGAGGTGTGGGCCTAATTGGTTCTGTCTGCCAAGTGTGTGGAGCTGGCCTGCCAGATGGCAGCCACAGTTGCCTGGTACAGAGACCCTCATTACCACCTTGATAAGTGGTAAATGGAATCATGCCTCAGTGAAAAAAACAAACCAATCAGAACTCATTCTAGATCCTCATCCCTCACACATAGATGAAAATAAGCTTTCCTGTGTGGTATCTAACAGACAATCTGGACTGAATTTGCTCCAAAAGAGAATTTACTGATAAAGACTTATGCTAACGTGGGTGAGGATGGGCAAACTTTTCTAAATTACAGATGCAGCTTGAAGGGTATCATATGATTAATAGGAGGTAAGTAAAGCAAAAAATGTTAAGTAAATCCATTATTTCATGTAAGTGAGAACAGTTAGATATCTTAGAAATCAACCACTACAAACTTTCATTTCACAAATGAAGAAGAAGAGGCCCAGAGCTTCATGTTTAGTTCAAAGTTTCACAAGTGAAGAGCCTGGTTCTTCTCACCATCGACCCTAGGATCTTTTTGTCTCCAATTCTTCTCTTTATGTGTCTTTGAAAATATATATGTTGTTTACATTATTTCTCAGAAAAATCAGTTCTGCCTTCTCTCAGAAAATAAAAAAGAATGTGTGACTAGCAACGAACTCAGTAGCATGGTTTCAAAAATAAAGTTAGTGTGCTTTTTGTATCCGGCAGCATGAAAATGAAAGTGTTAGTGCTCTCATTTTGATAATTATCATGGCTGATTGGTGGTGTTTCTTTTAAACCCCTTTTGCGTGTTTTATCTTGCCTGTTCTGCTCAATAGCCCTGTGAGAAAACAACAACAAAAAATAGCCCTGTGAGGAAGGTAGCAGCACAAAATGTTATTTCCTTTAAGAGATGAATAGATAGATGTGAAGGACATTTCCACTTGGCTGTGCAGCATTGGTGGCTCAGATTCAATATGTTCAAAGCAAAATCTCCAATCCCACTCTTCGTCTTGTGGTCTGTCTCACAGAATGGTCTCCCAGTTCTCCCAGTTGCACAAGCAAGAAACCTGGGCATGCTTTCCTCTTCTCTCTCCCTAACTCTGGTATCCAACTAATCACTGAGACTTTTAAATTCTACCTCCTTCCTGTCTCTCAAAAACTGCTCTCTTCCTTATGTTTCCTCTGACATCATCCTAGTCAGACCACCATTATACCTCAGCAGAGAGACTTTAATTATCATCAAATTGGCTTTCCTTTTCTATGCTTCCCTCTCTGTATTGGTCAGCTATTGTAATACTTCTGTGTAACAAATTACCCCAACACTCACTCAGTGGTTTATAATAATTTATGCTTACATCAGCAGATGTGAGCGAACACAGCATTAATTTATTTCACTTGGACATTCCCAGGCTTGGCTCCAGATTGAAAATTTGGTTCAGGTCTGCTCTGTGTTTTTCTTATTGGTCTGAATCAGTGGGTTCTTCAAGGCAAGTTCTTGTCATGGTAATGGAAACATTTCAAGAGTACAAACTCAACCACAAGTACATTAAGCCTTTGCTTGTGTCATATCCACTAATCTCCCATTGGCCAAAGCAAACAACATGGCAAAGCATAACACTAATGGGGCAGGGATGTATATATACTACCTCTTTTAGGAGGAACTTCAAAACCACAGATCAAATGTAACCCCTACTTAAAACATTTAAAACCACTGTTTAATTCTCAATGCTCCAGTATAAAATTCAAACTCCTTGACTGATCATTTTAACTCAACTTTGTCTACTCTATACTTCCCTCCCATCCCCCATCTTTCACTGAACTGAACTTCCATTTCCCAAATAGAGTTCCGTTCTCTTTTATCTCCTACTAGAGGCCCAGTGCACAGATTCTTGCACTGGTGGGGTCCCTAGGCCTGGCCTGCACCCTCTCGCAATCCGGGAACCCTCAGGAGATGTGGGATAGCCAGTTTTGACCCAATCCCCACAGGCCCGATCCAGACAGGAGGGAGCCAAATCCCCGCAGGCCTGATCCAGACAGGAGGGAGCCTGATCCCCGCAGGCCTGATCCAGATAGGAGGGAGCTCAATCTTGTGCATTGAGCGTCTGTCCTCTGGTGGTCAGTGCGTGTCATAGCAACCGGTTGACTGGTCATTCGGTCGTTTGGTCACTTAGGCTTTTATATATATAGATCTTTTCCCCATGCTATTTCTTTTGTGTGGAATTCTCTACCCTCCATCTTTATTTAACCCTAATTACACTGGGGTCTCAACTTAGATATCAGCTCTGTCGAGAAACATCATTGTCTAATCATCAAGACTGAGGTATGTGCCTTTTCTAATGTACTTCTAAATCAACCTGTGCATAACCCTATAGCAGATGTCATCATACTATTAAAATAAGTTGTTTCTTTGTCTCTCTCCTTCAATGAGTCTATAAGTCCCCTGATAATAATATTTTATCTTGTTCATTGTTATTTCCAAAATTCTCTCTCTATGTAAGAAATGCTAGAGGCTTTCACATTAGAGCCTGGAAGAAGTAAATGTATGTATTTTTTCCACTGGTTCTTAATATTATGTTGGAGATATTCACCAATGTAATTAAACAATATAAAGCAACTCAAAACATAATTAGAAGAGAATAGGAAAAACTCTTTTCAGATTATAATATTATACACATAACTCTCAAAACAGCTAGTGAAGAAACTACTAAAACAGTAAGAGAATTTGACAAAACAGTTATAACATCAATATATACAAATCAATAGACTTCATGTATATAGAAAAAACCTAGTCAGAAGATAAAATTCAAGACACCATTTACAATAACAAATAAATGAACAATTAAGTTAACTAAATAAATCAAATGCCTAGACATAAGCTTAACAAAAAATGTCTAAACCTTTATGAAAAAAAATAAAACATTCTTGAAAGACACAAGAGTAGATTTGAACAATGGATAGGCATGTATGTTCTTATACAGAAAAAGTTAACATCATTAATCTCTATAAAAATCCCAATAACCTTTTTTCAGAAATATAAAAAGTCATCCTAAAATTCAGATAGAACCTCAAGGGTCTCTGAAGATCCTAAAAAATCCTGAAAAAGAACAAAGCTGGAGAACTTACACTTTATTATTTCAAAACTAACTATACAGGTACAATAACCAAAACAGTATGGCACTGGCATAAAGATAGACATATAGACCAATGAAACAGAATAGGGAGTCCAAAATTAAAACCTCACATAAATGGCCAAATGATTTTTCGCAAGGTATCAAGATGATTCAAAGAGAAAAAGGTGGTCTTTTCAGCAAACGGTACTGGGAAAACTGAATAGCCACATGTAAAAATATGCAGTTAGACTCTTACCTAACACCATGTACAAAAATTAACTCAAAATGGATCCATGACTTAAATATAAGATTCTAAACTATAAAACTCCCTGAAGAAAAAAATAAGGCAAAATCTTTTTTAAAAATATATTTCTATTGATTTCAGAGAGGGGGGAGAGAGAGAGAGAGAGAGAGAGAGAGAGAGAGAGAGAGAGAGAGAGAGAAACATCAATGATGAAGAAGAAATATTGATCAGCTGCCTCCTGCCCCACACTGGGGATTGAGCCCGCAACCCAAGAATGTGCTCTGACCAGGAATCAAACCATGACCCAGTCCTGGTTCATAGGTCGATGCTCAACCACTGAGCCATGTTGGCTGAGCAAAGCAAAAATCTTTACATTGGGTCTGGCAAAGATTTCTTAGATATGACTACAAAGGCATAGAAACTAAAACACAAAATTCACAAATTGGACTTTATAAAAATTTTTAAATGTTGTGCATCAAAACACATTACCAACAGAATAAAAAGGCAGCCCACGGAATGGAAGGAAATCATATATTCAATAAGAGATTAATATCTAGGATATATGGAGAACTCCTAAAGCTCAACAAGAAAACAGATTTTTAAAATGAGCAAAGGACTTAAATAGACATTTAAACAAAGAAAATAAATAAATGGCCAATTGCACATAAAAAGATATTCAACATAATTATTCATTAGGAAAATGTAAATCAAAACTACAATGAGATGCCATCTTATGTCTATTAGAATAGAATTATCGTCAAAAAGAAAAAAAACAGAAATAAGGACTGTTAGTGAAGGTGTGAATAAAATCTGTTGGTAGGGATGCAAAATGGTTATAGGTATTGTAGAGAACAGTATGGTGGTTTCTCAAATATTAAAAATAGAACTGCCATATGATACCACTTCTGGGTATAGAGTCAAAAGAATTGAATGAAGGGTTTCAAGGAGGTATTTGTACATCCATGTTCTTAGTAGCATTATTCATAGTAACTAGAATGAGGAAGAAACCCAACTATCCACCAACAAATGAGTGGATAAACAAACTGTATGTGCATACAATGGAATAATATCATTCTTAGGACTTTTAAAATATGCATTGGATGTCTCTGCAAATTGACATGACTTCTACAATATAACTATTTTAAAATAGTTTTATTTATAAGCAATCTTTTAAGAAGAAAACTTATTTACATTTCCAACACTTGCAAGTTCCAACACCCCAAAAAGAGTTACTAACTTAGTGTTAAATTTCTGTGCTTCATTTGTACCAATTCTTTGATGGAAACATCATAAAACCAGTATTGGTCAGGAGTCATTTTGGCTATCACATCATCCCCATGCAGTATTTTGTGATTCAAAATAGAGAAAATTAGAGAAACCTATAGCATCAGAGATTTTATAGGTAGTCTGTCAATTCCTAAAGTCAGAAACATGGTGATTTTTAAAAATATATATTTTCACTGATTTCAGAGAGGGAGGAAAGAAAAGAGAGAGAGAAACATCAATGATGAAAGAGTCAACCATCAGCTGCCTTTTGCACTTCACCTACTGGGGATCAAGGCGCATCCTGGCATGTGCCCTGACCAGGAATGGAACCATGACCTCCTGGTTTATAAGTCAATACTCAACCACTGAGCCACGCCAGTTGGGCAACATGATTATTTTTGATGAAAATTTCCCATTTTATTTTCATTGACACTTTGGGGACACGCTTTGCCTTTGAAAAACTATAACCAGGATGATTTACATTAGTGAAGGGACAAATCTGAAACCCCGTGTGCACGTGGCCTGAACAAGAGGTCATCAGCATTCTGACATTGTGTCTCTCTGTTTGCTCTTCCAATTTGGTGCTCTTCTTAATGCTCAGAATCAGCAAGACACAGTCTTGGCCCACACAGAGTTTACAGTCTATTGGAGGGAGATACACAAAACAACAAATAAATACATAATGTAGTTTTAGAATTTACAAAATATTTAAAATGCATCATAACACATTCTTCATACCACTCCTAGGAGAAAAATATCTTTTCCCTTTTCATAGAGGAGGCCATAAAATTTAGTCAGTGATGTCTAGGCCAAAAAATTTTGAGGGCAAGAATTATACCTGCCTTGTTCATCTGACTCTATGGTGCTGAAAATAAAGATACTCAATAAAGTTTGGTGTTTAAATGAGAGCAAAGGGACCTAAAGAACACCTTGACCTCATTAGCATAATGAAGTGTTAATAAGTACATGTTCAGAACACTGTAATATAGAAGTGTATCAAATTCTCAGAGACAGAAAAATATATGTGCTTGTAAATGGAAGTATTTTATATTACAAGTAATTTTCAAAGACACCTACTGTTTGAACAATATGTCTAAAATACCTAGCCAAATATTTTACAGAATGAAACTACTCTATGTACTGAATGTGGAATCTCTCTCATCCTAGGGTAGAAATCAGGGTTCAAATCTTATCTGCACAATTTACTAGGGAGTTAACTTTGGACAATTCTGACTTCAACTGTGCTCTGAAAGCACCCATCTTTCTCTGTTATGCCCTGTGTGAACCTATGAGATTTTCAATATTCCTTTTCCTTTTCCTGTACTCTTCCTTCTTCTTTTCTCCTCCTCCCTCCCCATTCAGCCTGTTCAAATCCATATTTAACTCAGCTCTCAAGCCTAGACTTAAATGTCATTGCTTCCAGACCTGGACCACCAGGTCCAGGTTAGGTGGCCCATGGATTGTTCTGATAGTGGCCCTCGCTCCATGTTTTGCTTTCTATGTCTCTCACACTCTGTAAGCTCTGTGAGAACAGGGGCCAGGTCTGCTTTGTTCACTGTAGGGCCTATCAGAGTGCCAGCCCAGACTAGGCAATCCATAAGTATTTCTTAAATGAAGGAATGAAGTTACTTAATTTCTGCCAGCCTCGGCTTCCCAAGTATAAAAGGGTGCTGTATGTAGTATCTACCTTATAGGATTGTTGTACGGATTAAATTGAATGAATTAAGCAAAATACCTATATGATGCCTGTACAGAGTATGTGGCCAATAAATGTTTTACTTTTATGACTATTCTAGAACTCTCTGCTACTTCTGCTCACTCTGCCCACTCTAGAGAGCCTCTTGACTTCTCTTTAAAACTAGAGGCTTGGTGCACGAGATTTGTGCACTCAGCGGTGGGGGGATCCCTCAGCCTGGCCTGTACCCTCTCGCAGTCTGGGAGTCCTTGGGGGATGTCCAACTGACATCCTTAGTGCTGCAGCAGAGGCGGGAGAGGCTCCTGCTGCTGTGCAGCGCTCGCCAGCCATAAGCCCAGCTCAGGGCTTCTGGCTGAGCGACGCTCCCCCTGTGGGAGTGCACTGACCACCAGGGGGCAGCTCCTGCATTGAGCATCTGCCCCCTGGTGGTCAGTGTGCATCATAGCGACCGGTCGTTCCACCGTTCAGTCAATTTGTATATTAGCCTTTTATTATATAGGATGCTTTATGACTATAAAGCATGAAGCATCATAGGTTGCTATCTATACTAATAGGTCATTCATTCAACATGGCAACCAACTGAGTACAGCTACTCAGTTTTCTGTGAATGCTTCTGATAATGTCTCCTTCTAATTACCTGATATTAACAATAACCATGCACCCTGATTTGTACCTGGGAGTTTATTTTTATCAGATATGGCAAAGTGACAGATATAAAGACAATGCCTTTGAAAGAAGAGTTTATTAAATTTTACCACTTAGGGCCACATAGGGAAGCAACAAAGCAACAAGGTCAGTCAGGAGGTAGAAGTGAGGAGAAAGCACAGGCCATGGCCTTTGTTGGGGTTTTCATGAGGAAGGCAAGGCGGGGTTAACAGAGTAGAACTGGCTAACTTAAATAACCCAGGGACTTTGGGTATAGGTCTCCATTTATCAGTTATCTAGACCTCGGTTGATTCCAGGCAGGGGAAATACTGGCTCTGTGTGTGAGGGTTAGATAAAGGAGGTGGATGGGGATATGAACCAAGACCTGGTTGGTTTTCATATGAACAGTGTGGTAGCAGGAAGCTGTTCACTATCTCTAGGAATTAGGACTGGGAGGGACAGTCTCCTCCAGCCAGGCCCTCTCAGATATCAAACCATCATAAAATACAGGAAAAAAAAAAAGCATGATTCATACACATACTCCATGGCAAGAGGAAATGGGATTTTATCATTAGCCCTTGTTCCATCATTTATTCTATTGTAATCTCTAATAACATCACTCTTGGGATGTAAAAGTCTGGGCGTTTAATCTCTTCTAGTTCATTCTAGACAAAACTGGCAATTGCCTTTGCTAATCCTTCCTGAATCTGCTAATTACAAGAGCCTAAGGATACCCTTTCTCTAATAAGCACCCTAATTTGCCTATAAACACCTTATGTTCCACCTAATTTTACTTTGTGCAGATGCCTTCTTTCTTACACAAATGAAATGGTATCTAATTATTAATATATTTGTCAAACACTTAATTATATAATGCTGAAATTGATGTTGAGACAAACTTTCTTCTTTGGGGACTCGATGACCCAGTGACTCCATGGACTAAGTCATTTGGAACTGGGAATATGTTTGAAGGAATTGGTTGGCTCAGTCATATTCCCTCTTCTTTCCTCTTTCTCTTTCCCGCTCCCCTTCTGAGACTTACTACCGTTTATTTGTCTTTGTTTCTTTAAAACTCCCAAACAGGCAAATGTTTACTGCAGCTCTGTACCAACTGGAGACCAGTCCCTGTCCTATATCCATGGCCTCCCCCGGAGAAAACTTAGAGACTGGTCCTTGGAGCAGATGGAAAGGGGAAGCTCTGACCAGCCAGAGGTGTGTATACTGAGAGTTGGTGAGTTTTCTATTGTGGATGAAGGGGTATTATTTGTTGACTGTATACTTTGATGTGGAACAAACAATAAGACCGTCTGAGGGTGAACAGGTGGACACCCAACTCCACATATCTAACTGGCTTTTCAGGAAGCTTTCCTGGGGAGTTCACAGGAAGACCTCAAATGTCCCAACTGGACTTCTCACCTTCCGCCCACCTTCCATCTCCCAAATCCAGTGGGTCTCTAAGATATGCCATTCTAAATTCTCACATAATCAAAAGGTTATTTTGTAAAACAAAGATGGTATGCCTTAAGTCGTATGTACTCTGAAGTTATTTGCTTCTTTTATTCTGAAGGAGAAGGTCCTAAGGCATTGTAAACTAATAAATACATCCAGGTTGAACACTTACCCTCAGGTATTACTAACTTGTCTTATACTAGGCTAGGCCTGAAAGTAGATGCTCTGATACCAGCCCTACGAGGCTTCTGCCTCCTTGCATGGGCCTTCAGCCAATTTATTTCAGAGCCCTGTTAATTTTTGGTTGTTGTTGTATCAGGATATTGGCCAGAGGCTAAGTGGAACGACAAAAGAAGACACTTTTCTTCTCGCCCTGGTCAGAAGAGAGCTCAAGGCCCACTCTTTGAGTACTGGCTTATTAGACAAGCTTCAAAAAGAGCTGAAAATCCTGGATCCCATCGCTTCCGGATTTCTTCTTCAGTCTCAGCTGAGTCGCCTCTTCCTGAAGCATGAAGTCCCTCTGCAGTTACCAACAGTCAAGATCCTCTGCCAGAGGTTTGCCAGGAGTGGCTCTCCTGAAATGGTATGGCCACCTCGAAATTTCCAGTGTGCATTTCTTTCCTTTATTTTACTTGAACCCACCAGAGTAATAGAATTAAAAGGTTAGTTTCTTTCTTTAAAAAATAACCTTTACTATTGACCCCTAAGATACAAAGCTTATTTATATTCATACTAGAGGCCCGATGCACAAAATTTGTGCATGGTGGGGGGGGGGGGGCGCGCCTCAGCCTGGCCTGCACCCTCTCCAATCCAGGACCCCTCAGGGGATGTCCTACTGCCTCTCGCAATCCGGGACCACTGGCTCCTAATCGCTCGCCTGCCTGCCTGCCTGATTGCCCCTAACCCCTCTGCCTGCCAGCCTGATCGCCCCTAACCACCCTGCCTACCTGATCACCCCTAACTGCTCCCCTACTGGCCTGATCACCCTTAACTGCTCCCCTGCTGGCCTGATTGCTCCTAATTGCCTCTGCCTCACCCCTGCCTCTGCCTCACCCCACACCTGGGACCCAGGATTCCTTCCTCCAGCTAGTTGCAGGCACCCGGGACCTGGGCTTCCCTCCCTCTGGCTGGCCGCAGGCACCCAGGACCCAGGCCCCACAGGCACCCAGGACCCAAGCCAGCTTCCCCTGGACCATGGGGCAGGCAGCTTGTCCCTCTCCCGGGCCTCAGGCACTGGTGCCCGGGACTACAGGGCGGGTGGCTTGTCCCTCTCCCAGGCCGCAGCCTGGCTGGTCCCCATACCTCTCTCCCCAGTGTTGAGCGTCTAAGCCATTAAGGCATGATGGCGTGAGGGCGTGATGACCATTTGCATATTAGCTCTTTATTGTATAGAATGTGTAAATCTCTAGTTAGAATACACCAGAATAGAAAATAGATTTAGGTCCCTCTCTTTTTTTTTAATATATTTTTATTGACTTCAGAGAGGAAGGGAGAGGGAGAGAAAGAAACATCAAAAATGAGAGAGAATCATTGATTGGCTACCTCCAGCATACCTCACACTGGGGATAGAGCCCACAACCTGGGCACATGCTCTGACTGGGAATTGAACCGTGACCTCCTGGTTCATAGGTCAACACTCAACCACTGAGCCTCACGAACCAGGCAAGTTAGGTCTCTTAGTCCTGCTTAATTTCTCTTTAATGAGCTTTCCCTTCCCAACTTTCATTGTCTACTCCTAACACTAGTGGGATAGTTAGAGATTCAAGATAATGAGTGCATTTAAATCCATTTACAAGCTGAGCAGTTGGTAAGAATGGAGAACTTGACTAAGAAGTGTTACAGTTCCTAGAGCATTAGAGAGTTTGGGGTGTGGGGTAGTAATTTCTGAAATATAACTCACCACCATCAATTTACTGATTAGGAAACTGAGCTCCAGAGGGCACAGGGCACCTGGAGAATTAATGGCAGACCCAGGGCTGAGATAAATGTTCCCCAATACAAGGGCAGGGTTCTTTCTCTGCTTGTACTTCCCAAGCTCGCACTTGAAAGTGAATACAAAACAAGGTCCAAGTGTAACCAAATTCAGGGAGCTAGAGAAAAGTGCCCTAAAAGAGGAAGAAGTAATAGCAATGGGAAAATCATTAGTGAGCATGTGATGATAGAAAACAAGGCCAAAACCAACCTGGTTTCATGTTTAGCAGTTAATAGGTACACAAATGAATGTAAGTTCTCTCTCCTGCCCATTCTTAAACTGCAAAAATAAAATTAGTTGTATGAGAAATATTTAGGAGTACAATGGCAACTTACTAGTACAACCTCCTTGAATCTTTAATTCAATCAAATTTTCTGGTTTGAAATCTAATTTATATCTGGGACCCTGTCTAGCTTCCTTCTCCCATGCTACCCCCTCCACTGCTCTGGAGTTGTCTGTCCACCATAATCCCTAGGATTCCATCCAGCCCAGCAATGAAAATGGACAACATTCCTTCAGTCCTTTTCTATGTAAAAAAATAATAATAATTAAAATATATATATAAAGCCTAAGCGACCGTCCGACCGTCTGACCATTCGCCCGGTAGCTATGACGGGCAATGACCACCAGGTGGCAGATGCTCTGACCAGTAGAGGAGGGAGCCCGATTCATTGCAGAATTGGCCATGGGTTAGGCTGCTGCTGGGGCACTGTCAGCCCCGAATCTGGTCACCTGCACCCTGGACCCAGAGAGGAGGGAGGAGGGAGCCGGTGGGCATCCAGGTCCTGGGGGCTGGGCCTGCAGGAGGGGGTCTCACAATCTAGGACCCCTCTGGGGATGTTGGAGAGCCGGTTTCGGCCCAATCCCCACAGGCCAGGCCAAGGGACCCCACCAGTGCATGAATCTTGCACCGGACCTCTAGTAATAAAATGAAGTAAAATAAAACTTTGAAATTTTTTTATTTACCTTAGTAACTAAGACCTTATCCTCAAATAATCTGAATATATCTGCTGAATATATCTAAATATAAGCACATATTATATATAATACATATATAAAAGAGAGAGAGGCTAAAGGCTAGGTTATAGTGTAGTAACAAATAGTCCCAAATCTCAGTTGCTTAAGAGAGCAAAAGCTGGAGAGACCAAGATGGCGGCATAGGTAAACACCGGAGATTGCTGCTGCAAACAACCACTTCAAAAATACAACTAAAAGATGGAACGGACATCACCCAGAACCACAGGAAGGCTGGCTGAGGAGAGACTCTTCAACTAGAAGGAAAGAGAACAGCATACCGAGGCTCAGAGGAGGCGCAGTGTGAAAAATACAAAGGTGCGGAGGTACGCGCGCAAAGCGGGCTGGTGGCTGAGGGCGCGGTTGTCGTTTTCAATCAGGAGGGAGTCTCAGACTCTGAGCTCCAGATCTGGGCAAGTCTCTAGGGACTCAGACTCAAACGGGAGAGGCAGGATTGTCTGGCATCAGTTGGAACGTGAGGGCAGCTTTCTCTCCAAGGTTTGCAGCGGTTGCTGGGGTTCTGAGAAGCAGAGCCTCTGGGAACGGGACTGAGAGCAGCCATAACTGCTCCCTCCGCCCGCCCTGTTGATCCCGTGCGACCCGCCCCACCCAAGCCCTGCGCAGAGCCGTTTGCTGGATAGCCTCAGGCAAAGGCTAGATTAGCAACTCTCCAGAGGACAGAAGTTTTCCCACTGCAGATACAGGTGATTCTCACAGCCAGTCGGCCTGGTGGTCAAATCCCTCTAGTATTAACTACAACAATCAAGGCTTAACTAGAACAAGACTGCGCACAAAGACCACAAGGGGGTGCACCAAGAAAGCATAAAAAATGCGGAGACAAAAAAACATGACAGAAATGGAGGGTATAGAGCTAAAAAACGCAATTTTGAGGGCTTGCAATAATGTGCTAGAAGCTGCCAATAAACTTGATGAGAGCCTCACGAAATCTAATGAGACCCTCGATGCTGTGATAAAGAACCAACTAGAAATTAAGCATACACCGACTGAAATAAAGAATATTATACAGACACCCAATAGCAGACCAGAGGAGCACAAGAATCAAGTCAAAGATTTGAAATGCGAAGAAGCAAAAAACACCCAACCGGAAAAGCAAAATGAAAAAAGAATCCGAAAATACGAAGATAGTGTAAGGAGCCTCTGGGACAGCTTCAAGCGTACAAACATCAGAATTATAGGGGTCCCAGAAGATGAGAGACAGCAAGATACTGAAAACCTATTTGAAGAAATAATGACAGAAAACTTCCCCCACCTGGTGAAAGAAATGGACTTACAGGTCCAAGAAGCGCAGAGAACCCCAAACAAAAGGAATCCAAAGAGGACCACACCAAGACACATCATAATTAAAATGCCAAGAGCAAAAGACAAAGAGAGAATCTTAAAAGCAGCAAGAGAAAGAGACTCAATTACCTACAAGGGAATACCCATACGACTGTCAGCTGATTTCTCAACAGAAACTTTGCAGGCCAGAAGGGAATGGCAAGAAATATTCAAAGTGATGAATACCAAGAACCTACAGCCCCCAGGACCTTTACTTTATCCAGCAAAGCTATCATTCAGAATTGAAGGTCAGATAAAGAGCTTCACAGATAAGGAAAAGCTAAAGGAGTTCATCACCACTAAACCAGTATTATACGAAATGCTGAAAGGTATCCTTTAAGAAGAGGAAGAAGAAAAAGGTAAAGATACAAATTATGAACAACAAACATGCATCTATCAACAAGTGAATCTAAGAATCAAGTGAATAAATAATCTGATGTACAGAATGAACTGGTGATTATAATGAATCAGGGACATAGAAAGGGAATGGACTGACTATTCTTGCGGGGGAAAGGGGAGTGGGAGATGCGGGAAGAGACTGGACAAAAATCGTGCACCTATGGATGAGGACAGTGGGTGGGGAGTGAGGGCGGAGGGTGGGGCGGGAACTGGGAGGAGGGGAGTTATGGGGGGGGGAAAAAGAGGAACAAATGTAATCTGAACAATAAAGATTTAATTTAAAAAAAAGAGCAAAAGCTTATTTTTTATTTACATTACATTTTTGTAATGAGTTTGCCACAGGCTCTTCTTGGCACTGTCATTATCTTAGCTCCAAAACCCAGGCTGATGAAGCAGACACTCTGGAATGTTTGGGACATATGGCAGCAGGAAAAAGAGCTCTGAAGGCCTCATGTCAACAGTTTAATCCTCAACCCAGAAGTAGCACATGTCCCTTCTGCTTATAACTCATTGGCCAGAACTGGTCACATGGTCCTACCCAGGAAGTGGAATTTTACCATTTGTCCAGGAGGGAGAATAATAGTAATATTTGGTTAAAAAAAACACTAATAATTATTATATTTTTTAAGCTGCTTTAAAAATTCTTCATTGTTTAATATTTCAAACACATTTCATTTCAGCTGGCCTCTTTTCCCTACATGTAAATTAAATGAGGATGTTCTGTTTCATATTTAATTTTCAGGTGAACTATGAGAAGCTACTTTGTTTTCTGAAAGTGGCAGCCTCAGATGATCCACAGCAAAGCAGAAGAGCCGTGAACAGCAGCCCGAGGGAAGCTCAGGGTGGTACCCATCACAGCGAAAGGTACTTCCTCCCTTTCTGTGGGCACATTATTCCCAGACTTTCAGAGCTGGCCGGGCTCTTGGAGGCAATTCCCTATTAGGTGAGCAGTGCAGAAACATAGCTGTTCACCAACACCCAGTTTACACTTAGTTTTCTCTCGCTGTGCTGTAAACAGGTGGGCACAGGAAATTATTTGCAACCATTGTATATGTTTCTTAACAGCAGTGTTTGTTTTTTTATGAGGTTTCGGTGTAAAGATGAAAAAATCCATTCTGAAATAAAAAACGATTGTGGCTCTGGCCGGGTGGCTTAATTTTAATTGGTTGGTGCATCGTCCCATACACCAAAAGGTTGCAGATTCGATTCCCAGTCAGAGCACATACCTAGGTTGCAGGATCAATTCCTGGTCAAGACATTACCAGAGGCAAATGATCGATGTTTCTCTCTCCTCCCCCGCTCCACCCTTCTTTTCTCTCTAAAAATTAATAACACATATCCTTGGGTGAGGCTTAAGATAAATAAATAAATACCTAAATAAAATGAAAGAAATGATAGCGCCCTGGTGCAGTACTCATCTAGAGTGTGTTCCGGAAATATGTTCAGTCAGTGAACTCCTGCGCTGCAGGTACCAGCACAGAGAAGTTTAAGGTACAGAATCAATAATCCCTTCCCATAATCTCAAGGGAAAGAAGTGATTAAAGGTAAACATAGGAAATGAGGAATATCATTAGAGATGAGACACAGTAAAGCATGACAGTCTCTGTGTTCTCTAAGAAAACTGGCAAAGGGTGGTGGCTAGGAGCATAACCCCATGGCCAAAAGCCTGGGCTCAATCCCTGTCTCTGCCACTAGGTGGAGCCTGGGGCTAGCCACTTACCCTCTCTGTGCCTCCACTCTCCAACGGTAAAATGGGAACAATGTGTAACAGTGACAGTTAATTCATGCAAAGTCCTTAAAGTCTTTGGTACACGGGAATTGCTATAGAAGTGTTTGTTACTACTTTTTAACTATCCTGTCAGAAGATACCCTTTTCAGTTACAAATCATGTGACATAGTGATTAAGAGCCATGGGATAGGAATTTACCTCTTTAAGAAAAAGGTATGGTTTTCTGTACAAATGTCCCTGGGCCAAGTGTTAGATTTAATTCCCTTTACATGTGCTCTGTTGACTCTGATACTTCATCAAACATTCATTGAATACCAGCTGTGTGCCAGGCACACTTTGCTGGGCACAATGAATTCAGAGGTGAGCAAGGCCCAGTCACTCCTTCAAGAGCTCATAGTCCAAACAAATATCCCTCTGAGAGTAACGGTCCTACCCATAAAGCCCTGTACATTTTTAATAGTCAGCAACCACGCTTCATACAGTACAGACTGTGAGAGGTAGTAGACTGTGCCCAGGAGAACGTGGCCACGCATTGACAGATACGGTGGGTCTATGAGTCCTAGACAGGAAGCCTCTCCTGAGTTCTAGACTGGGTTGTGTTTCTTTGCTGTACGGTCACATAGACGTTTTCCTTCATAACAGACTTTGTCCTGGTAATTACTTATCTGACATTTGAGGTTGGGAATAGCGTCTGTCCTGGCCCATTCAGTGTCTAACATGGGTCTAGCATAGTTCCTGGCACATAGGAGATGCTCAATAAATACTTGTTGGGTGTAATTGGCACCTCCCGTTATCCAAAGAGCTTGCATCACTTCATGTGCAGGGACATCTGGATTTCTACCCTATAAAAAAGGTGCCTGAAGAGATCATTTGGAATTCATCACAGAAGGCGCTGTTTACATGGACCAGATAGTGTGTGTGTGTAGAAGCACAGGACGAGTGGCCTGTAATGAACCCAGGCTCCTTGTTCATTAATGTGCTGCTCAGGAAAATACCCTCTCGTGTTCTTCAGGTAGAGCTTTAAATGAGGCAGCTCTGTGATGTTTTAAAAGCCGCCAGCATCACTAATGGGACCAGATGAAATCCACTCCTGCAGCAGGTTTTCTAAGAAACCCCACCGGCTGCAGTAAATGGGTTCCATACAACACCTGCCAGTTCAGGACCCGGTGTACGGAGATGGGGCCAGAGCCCCATGAATTCCCACCCCCAGAAACTGGCATTGAAAGAAAAGAAGGAAGAAAGAAAAACTTCTGATTCAAATCTGGGACAGATACTTCTGGTTGACAAGGCCCGAGTCATGTGCCCTGAGCAGCAAAGAGAGGCTGGGAACGCAAATAGCTGGCATGCTCCTCAGCTGGACTGAGAGGCAGGCTCCCGGGCTGGGAACTCCCTGAACAAGGAAAGTGGGTGCAGAGCTAGGTGACCAATGCAAAGACAAATAGCCCCTTTTCCTCCTTTTCTGTACCAAACTTTTAGAAAATATTAGCTATTGTTAAGTAATTCAGAAAGGCAGAGTTTGGTGTCAAAGCTCAAGTAAGAGTTACAGAGCAAAAAGAAGATAGCATATGACTTTCGGAAAGTTAAATGCATCTAAAAATAATCCATTGCTGAGAAAATAGTTTGGTCAGATCTGGAAGGACACATACTTTTGAAAGTGAAATACGTAAATACCTCAAACTAGTTTCATAAAATAAATGACTCTGACACTTTATCACTCTGGTCATTTTCACCTGTTATGGAAAGTAACAAAAGCCAGTTTGCTAAACCACCTGAATAATTACATACATTTGCATGTCATCTGGTAAATACATAATTACTCCCAAACTTTTCTGGGTTTTCCAGCTACAAATAGCAGAGTCAAGGATAATGCAGGAAGTTCGCCTGGGTCAAGATTGCCTCCTCTACAGGTTCCCTGGTCACAGGGATCTGCCAGGATCTGCCTTGCTTTGCTTGTGACATGTACTGTTTGGAAATTTGATTATCTGGGCTCAAAAAAAAGTAAGATGCGGGTAAAGTAAACTACCATGGACACCTCTAATTTTTTTTCTCTCAACCTGGCAAAAAGAGAGGGTAGATTACAAATTTGGTCTATATTCTAGTCGAATGGGTGGATTCCTCCTGGAGAAGAGACTGTAAACTCCCTAGAATGGAACAGAGTTGAGTTAATCTGTGAGGTCGCCACATGCGGTCCCATGACCAGGTTCCCAGATTTAGAAGGTGTATAACGCAGGTGAGAGACATAGTATGAAATACACAGCGGCTTCCTTAAGGGGTTCACCTTTTCACAGACTTTCCCCAGCCCCTCCAAGCAGTGCTGCCCCTCAACACGCCGACTCACCATCAGAAGTGACCAGGAGCCTGCTGGAGATCCTAAAGCTGGCACTCAGCACAGCCAACGGCAAGCTCAACCCAGAGAGCCTCAGTCGGAGTTTTCGAAAAGAAGACCACGCATTGTCTGGCTTCTTGTCCCTACCCAAGGTAACAAAATTAGATTTCAGATCTGTCTACCCCGGAGGCTTCCCGGAGGCTTTGGGTCTGTAGTAAGAAGGCCCGTTATGATCTGTGTTCTGCCCGTGGATTATATCGCACAGTGTTTTGTTTTCTGTGCCAGAGAAGAGAGAAACAAAACAGAAAAGGAATTGTGAAATGTACAGCATTGATCCAGGAATCTCTCTCTATATATATAAAAGTGTAATATGCAAATCAACCGGACAGCAGAACGACCGGTCGGCTATGACACACACTGACCACCATGGGGCAGATGCTCAATGAAGGAGCTACCCCCAGTCCACAGGCCCTGATCACCCAATCAGGGCATGCTGGCCAACCTCTTGGCCCCTCCCCCTGGCCAGCAGGCTCCAATTGCCCGATGGGGAACAGGAAACCAGGGGGTGGGTGGTGGTGAACACAGGTGGTGCCGGAGCCCTGATCGCCCTGCCAGTCGCCCCACACACAGAGGGCGGTGGCAGTGGCAGGGTCAGGGGCCGGCTGCCAGCAGCCAGGGAAGATCAGCCCTGATTGCAGGCCAGGCCTAGGGGCCCTACCCATGCACGAATTTCACGTGCCAGGCCTCTAGTTAGTTATATTAAGCTATATTTTGTGTCAACAATATGGAATAATATAGCAATACCCAAATAATATTTCACAGTGGAAAACAAGTGTTTGCCAAGGCCAAATGTCCATTCCTTATACCCTCACCAGCTTCCAGGAGGTCAGCATGTGGTATCCATTCCTTTGGAACAGCACATTGTAGGGACTGGTGTGACTTATTGCTGATAGAGCTGAGTGTGCTGCTTTGGGAGCATTAATTAAAAGTGCAGATGTGTTTCATGGAAGAAGATCCAGAACCATAAACCCCAGTCATGAGGCTACCTAGGATACAGGCACAATAATAATCACCACGAATGCTACAATTCCTTTAACACCAACTTGTCACCACCTAGCTTGCCGGTGTTCTCACTAAGTGCCAAGTCCTGCACTAAATGCTTTACTTACATCATCTCACCTAACACTGAAAATACAAAATCTAAGTAGTTGTTAGAACCCGTTTAATAAATTTTAAAAAATGAGCCTCAGGAGTCACCCAAAGCCCTCAGTTAGCAAGTGGCAGAGGCAGGATTCAAAGTATAGAGACAAACTGAAAATTCAGAGCTAGAATTGGCACACCATTAGGCAGAAGCTATCTGGAAGGTTCCATTGAGCTCAGGACACAAAAGTTAGAATTCCAGAGGAGTAGAGAAATAGAAGGAATTGAAAATTATAGCAGGGGGCGGGGTGTGAGTCCCATTGGAAAGATTTAAAAATAGGGGTTAGAATTGAGAGCAGAGAATTTAAAAGAACAAGTGATGTTTACTAAGGAAGCAAGGAAACAATATGCTGAAAGTGGGATCTTATTCTGGCACAGAAGTAGCTTGCTCTGTGCTTTCATTTATATAGTCAACGAAGCATGCAAAGGTAAAGCTCGTGTGTGTGTGTGTGTGTGTGTGTGTGTGTGTGTTACACTTACATGCATGTTTTACTAGAAAGAGAGAGAGGATACTACAGGAGATTCCACACATCCTACACACACTTTTTTATGCTCAGGAGTAGATCAGTAGGAATAGATTAAGAAGCACCAATTCTTTGTTATTAGAAACTACATAACAGCATCAGTGACGCTCAAATGTTCTCAGACAATACTCTTAGAGTGGAACATAAATGACTTGAAAATCAAAGTAAATTTGCTCAACCTCTTTGAGTCTCAGGTTTTTCATCTGGAAACACTGGGTTCCAGATGTCTGCCTCCTGTCTGTTGTTAAACAAGATAAGTATGCGAAGGCATTTAGCACACTGCATGATACCTGAACACCGGCAGGCAGAGCCGGCCTTGAACTTCTCCCCCCACAGCTGGCCCTGAAAGCTTAAATTCATGGTTCATATCCAAGGAAATGGGACACATTTTCCTGAAAGCTGGTCTGCCTCTTGTGAGCCATCTGGCATCTCTTAAGACATCTGGAACTCACTCAAAGTATAGTACAGTTCCGGGAGGCATGTGAGATACAATTCTGTTTCCCCAGGACGTGAGACAAATTGAAGCCCAAGGGACATTGGATACGGAAGGCAGCAGTTCCAGCCCAGCGTCTTTATTCCTGGACACAGGACTTCAGAGGGGCCTGGGAAGAGCCATTTGAAGTAGAAGGGGTTTTCTTTTTGACCAGTACTAAATCTCCTTGATGTCAGAGTCACAGTGCAGAGAGTCACAGACCTCCGTCAGTTTCTCGTAAAACTCTGCACCCTGGGCTAGACAGGGGTGGGTGCTGAGGCACCTCCTCACAGCCAACATTTCAGAGGTTTCACAAATGATCGATAGCCTCTCCAATAAATAAATGCAGTCTTGAAGGATAATATGAGTCTTGTCACTCAAATCAATGGAATTTTGATCACTGTCAGAGAACAATATGAAAACATATCAACTCCCTATCATCTTCATCCTACAGACTCACTCATCCTGTTCCTCTAGCACGTCTTTAATACAATGATGGCTTCTGGAAGGACTGCTGAGGCATCATGGATCCACGTACATTTATTAACCACCCTGATCATTACCCAAGTAGGTTCAATGGGTCTTTAGAAACTAAGACGCTCCCAAGTACATAGGCTCAGATTAACCCCTTTTATACATAACCTATATTCATTCTTCATTTCATGAGCTCATTCTCTTTCCACTCTACATCCCAAACTACTCCCAGACCTCCCTCCCAAGAGGAGTTAGCTAGAACACAGGTGGCTGGCCTTCTAATTACTCTGCTTCATTTTCATGCAACTTCCTCATTACCATCAGCAGGGAGTCCCATTCCTGAGGGAATCCTGGCTTTGTGAATGTGAAGTTTGTTCTGGTGACAAGACATTATGACCCTAGTTTACCTGGTGACAGTCTTCTGCAGTTTGTCAGCTCCTCTTTGGTAGTTTGTTGTTTCTGTATCAGTACACTTTGCCCTAAAATTATAAAATTATTTCTACTAACTTCAAATCCTTCCTTCTTCCAGTTCAACAGCCATCTTTCTGATCAATATGGCATGTTTATTCTATACTTGCATTCAACATGTTATTCATTCGGTGTGTTCTGGGAACTGTGATAAGGCTAAGGGCAACAGACTATTACAATTTCAGGAGCTCAGGGGAAAGGTGACATTTTTAAACATGGCACAGTCCTGTATAACAAATGCAGCGATGGCCATAACACTGAGCACAGAGAAGAAACTCCAACCTAGCCTAATCCAGAAACTCTCCATAGAGAAGATGCAAATACTAAATCTTAGAGGATGTGTTAATTTGGCAAAGAATTGGGGGAAGGAACAGAGAAAGGACTCAGAAAGGTGTTCTAGGTAAAAGGAGCAATGAGAAATGGTCCTGAAATGAGAGAGGGCATGGTTAATTTAGGAGCTGGAAGTCATCTATAGTGGCAGAACATAGTGAATGAATGGCAGCTGGGGATGGTGGGAGATGCTGCTCAAATGATGCCAGAATGGGAAGTAGGAGCTAATTTATGAAGTTCCTAAGGAGTGTAAATTTTATCCTGAAGGCACAGAGGAATCATCAAGGATATTAAACAAGTGAATGATATGATCAAATTTGGAATTTGAAAAGAGCACTCTAATAGAATATGGAGAATTAGAGGCAGATAGATCTATAAAAGGCTGGTCCAGTAATTCAAGCAAGAAATTATGAGGGTTTAAGCCAAGGAAGTAACAGGAGGGATGGGGCTATTAAGGAAATACAGAGTAGTTCTTGGTGACTAATTGAATGGGACCCTGAATGAGGAATAATCAAAAATGACTCCTGAGGTTCTGGCTTTGGTAACTTGATGGCTGGCGGTACCATTCTCTGAGACAGGAAACAGAAACGTTGAAGGGGTATAGGAAGGGATAAAGAGTTCAGTTTTGAACATGTTGACCTAGGTTTAGAGATTAAAATGAATAAATGATTTAAGACTCCAATACGGAGCTGAAGCCATGTGAGCAGTTAGGGTTCCTAGGGACACAACAAAAAGTGAGATGGGAAGGGTGAGGACGGCACTTATTGTTGAGGAATAGGTAGACAAAAAGAAGCCAACAGAGGAGATGAAAAATAATCAAAAGGCACATGGGAGTGGTCAAGAAGCCAAGAGATAAGCCATATGGCATGCTGTCATCGATAATTAGGAATGAGAAGTATTCATTAAATTTGAAACTATGGAGGTTACTAGTGACTTGGTAAACACAGTTTAAGCATCCATCGTGATGGGGTAAAAGGCAAATGAAGCCATAAATGGGAAGAGAGGAAGTAGAGGGCATCTGTGCACCACTCTTTCAATGAGGATTTGGGGGAAATGAATATTTATTTCACATGTCAGTTTCTAAATAAGAGATACTTTATTTACATTTGATTTTTAAAAATCCCTGATTAAACAGAAGAAACTTCACATAATCACTTTCTTATTGAACAAGTGTCATCCTTTTAATATCTATGCTTTAAAGGATTTTAATAATAATCCTGAATAACACTAAACTGCCAGGATTTTCTGGTAGATATTTCTATTACTCCTCTACAGCTGTCAGCAGTCAGTTCTTAGCAGCTATCAATCAATCTGCTTCTAGGAACTCTGATGTACTATTTCCAATCTGCTGCTCATTTTAGCCTGGAGCATAATTCAATATTGCCAGCAGTAAATAAACTGTTTTTAGAATAACCTTTTAATATTTCAATGTTTCAACCTCTTAATGTTTCAAAATATGCCCTGGCCAGTGTAGCTCAGTTGGTTGGAGCATCATCCCATATACCAGAAGGTGGTGAGTTTGATTCCTGGTCAGGGCACATGCCAGGTTATAGGTTCCAATCCCAGTTGGAGGCTGGGGTGTGGGAGGCAATGAATTGATGTTTCTCTCTCACACCAATGCTTCCCTCCCTTTCTTCTTCCGTCCAAAAATAAAATAAAAATACATTAAATATGCTGTAATCATAACTATGAATCAATTCTTATTTATGGAGTAAAATGGAATAATGGAACTAATTTCTACCTCTCAAAATTTATTCTTTACTAACTTCTGTCCATACACACTCCACTCTTCAGTGTCTTTAACTCGTTCATTCATTTCCTCATTCATCCATGTATTCATTTACTTAATAATTATTGCTCTTTTATTTTATAACAGTGTGCTAGGCAGTGGTGGTAAGAAAATGAATGAAACACAATTCCAGCCCTCAGTAGACCACTGTCTTGTAGAGAAGCTCTAATGAACAGATAATTACTGCTCAGCATGGAAAGGGGTATAAAACTATATTGAATAATGTCAAAATACAGTCAGTCTCAAAAAAGCACCATGCTCTTTATCACCCATTATTTACATTGCTTTTCCTCTGCCTGGATTCTCCCAAACCCCTTATTCTCCTAGCCAACTCTTAGCTGTTTTTTCACGTTTCAAATCGATCGTGTGTGTGTTTGTGTGTGTGTGTGTGTGTGTGTGTGTGTGTGTTGTTTGTTTTGTTTTGCTGTTAAGCTTCCCTGACACAACTCCTCTCTCTATACTTAGTAAGTAATGCTGGCAAGTTTCAAATCTAAATTTGTTGTTAGTTTCCTTCCATATAGACAAATGAAAATTATCTTCTCGTTTCTGTTTAAGTCTAGGTTTTATTATCATTCAGGTATGGTCAGACCGACAGAGCAGGAGATGCTTGCCATTGAAAAAATAGTGTGGTACTCATAGTTCCCAAGAGGAAAGGGCATGGCACCGCCCCCAGGTCACATGGGGGAGCACCAGAGGCTATCAGGGGACATGTGGGCAAGGCCTTCATTGTGGAATGAGCAAGGCAGGGAAACCAGGTTTAGGGTTGACTAGATTGAATAATTTGGACCCTGAGGCATAGATTCTGTTCTGATTTATTCAATACTTGGCCCTGGGGTGACAAGCACAGGGAAAAAGTGGCTCAAGCCTGAGAGCCCAATGAAGGAGGTGGTTGGTTTGCATATGAAGGGCACACTTTCCTGCCAGTCCATTACTTTATCTAGGAATTGGCTAGCCCTGGGAGGAGCAATCTCTCCAGAGTCAGCAAAGCCTCATGATGTTAAAAAGCCAGATCAGAATAAAAAGACATGCTTGATGCACTTATTATACTGAAATTGCTCTCAAAATAATAATAGTAGCTACTATTTAACACTAAATTAGACATTTCTTTTCTTTATTTTGTCCCTTCCTTCCTTCTTTCCATTCTCTTTCCCTTCCCCATCCCTCTTTCTTGTTCTTTCTCTTGCTACTTCTTTCCTTTCCTCTTCTCTCTTTCCCTTTTTCTTCTTCTTCCCTCCCTTTCTTCTTTTCTTTATTCAACAGATATTAATTCAATGTCTACCAAAAGCCCGGCACTATTCTAACTGCTTATTTTCTCCTGTAATCTTCACAGAATCCTGGGAAGCAGAAAACACTATAGTCTTATTTAGTAGATGCAGTAACTGGGCATAGCAAGGTTAAGTAACTTCCTAAGGTCACACAGATAACAGGCAGCAGATTGGGTGTTCAGAATAAGTCCTGTTTTATTCCAAAGTCTATATGCTTAAACATTATGCTAACCATACAACATATGCTACCACACCCCTAAAAGTTTGACATGTTTGAATCTAAGTATCACCCATCCACCAAGTTGAGAACTGAATTGGTTTGTCAACTAGACTCAGAATACTAAGTACATAGGAAACTGCAGTGACACTTCATTCATTCATCCAACAAGTAATTTATTGAACATCTAGTTTCTAGACTAAGTTCCATGATTTATGTGACATTGAAAAAATCACTTAATCTCCCTAAATCTTGGTTTCCTCATATATAAAATGCAGGTAATATTAACCATGCTAATACAACAAGCTTGTTTTGTAAATCAAAGTAGATATACAAAAAGATTTTGCAATTTACCTATATTATAAGTATATAATTTCTAGGACTTGACTACCAATTCTGTGGCTGACAAATATGTAAGATCAGAATTTTAAAGTTCAGTGACTTCTGGGTAATGAACTATACTCTGTGTCAACCAAATAAAATCTTGCTGTTGCTGAACATTTAGTTGGACATTCTTGTCTTGAATGATATCCTAATGGTACAGTGCACTCTGGGGTATTAATTCTTTATCAAAATCAGCCCTAGCCGGTTTGGTTCAGTGGATAGAGCATCAGCCTGCGAACCGAAAGGTCCCAGGTCCGATTCCAGTCAAGGGCATGTACCTTGGTTGCGGGCACATCCCCAGTAGGAGGTGTGCAGGAGGCAGCTGATCGATGTTTCTCTCTCATTGATGTTTCTAACTCTCTATCCCTCTCCCTTCCTCTCTGTAAAAAATCAATAAAATATATTTTAAAAATATCATATAGGTTCTAATTTTTAATTTCATTACAGTGACAACGTTCTTTTTATGTGCAGGTCAGAGCTATCTGTGGGAAACATGGATTATATCTGACTTTGAGCCTTCTGGAAACATTGCTCAATCATCAAGATTTGGCTTACCAAAATGAAATAAAGTAAGTTGATTTTTTATGCAGAGTCCTCTGAAAGGATACCAAACACAGAGATCTGTCTCTAAATTAGAAGTTTTATGTGTGAAACAATAATATACTTTCAAATAACCCATGATCAAAGAAGAAATCACAAGGGAAATTACTAGAAGCTTGGAACAGACTGTCAAATCTCAGAGGGAAGACAGGGGTAAAAACAGAGTAAAGAAATGTTTGCTTATATTAAAACACATTTCGGACCAGTAGTTTTATTGGTAGCTTTGCCTAGTGGCCAGATAAGTTTCTATTGAATGAGTACAAAAAAACGTTTTACATAAATGTTAAAGGCACACTTTAAAATGAAATACCCATTGCATTTTCAAGTTATTTATTACATGTTCTTACAAGCTAATATCTTTTTAAAGTATGATACTTTGTAAAACACTGTGTAATATGAAGCGAGAATTCTCGTGATTCGTCCACAATGTATTAAGGTCAAATGCTTTCCAATTTGTGAAAATATGAACTATTCCCAGCTGCAATGTGTTAAGGCCAAACCATTAGCCAGAGAAAAACAAAAGCACTGAACTTCCATTTCAAGCCATATCAACTATCAATAATCAAATTTACCATCTTACCTTGAACAACTAAAAGATAGGACAAACTATATGGAGGAATAGTTTTCAGAGACTGGACAAGAGGCAGCATAGAGCAGTGATTCCTGACAGAGAAAAAAAAAATGAGGAAAGCTCACCTTATTGAACAAGGGGGAATCTAAACTTAGCCCAGGATTTTTCTTGAGCTGAAGAGAAAAATCTCTCTAAATCGTGGTTTCCTCATATAGAAAATACAGGTAATAATGTGCTCCACTTCCTGTGGAGTTCAGCAAGGCTAAGGAGGCTAGAATGCACAGTACAGAGTAGCAGAGAGGAGAGATCCCCAGAGAGTTCTTTCTGGAGTTTTCCAATGAGTTGCCCTAGAGTCTTCATGTAAGAACTGGCCACTGTGTGCATTTGAGGAAACTACACAAGTCCAGAGAAAGGAAAACCAAAAGAAAAAGGTGGGAAAATGCTTCGATCTCACACAGGGCTAAGAATAGTTCATATTTTCACAAATCAGAAAGGAACACCTGTGGCCATTGAGTGAAGTCATGAGAAGGATATTGTGCTGTAGTGAGACCAAATTTCTCTAGACAAATTAACAAATCTTATAAATCCTAATAAAGCTTAAAATGAGCAAACTGTTTCCAACTTACTTAACTACCTCTAAGAACAAAGCTCCCAAACTTCTAAAGGGAATAAAACAAAATCAAAAATGTAAAATCACAATCTTTGGCATTCCTACAAAAATTACCCAGGCATGAAAAGAAGACAAAAAAAGTACAATATATCATTAGGAGAAAAACTAATTTATAAAAGAAAATTCATAAACAGAGATGATGGAAATAGTAGATAAGAGTAATAAAAGAGCATTTATAAATGCACTTCACATGCTCATAAAAGCATGAGCCTAATGTTTTCTTTTTGAAAGATCCAAAAAGAAAGCCAAAATCAATACCCCAGTCCAATAATATACTTTCAAACACCCTATGATCAAAGAAGAAATCACAAGGGAAATTACTAGAAGCTTGGAACAGACTGTCAAATCTCAGAGGGAAGACAGGGGTGGGTGGGTGGGAAGAAATCAACCAAAGAACTTGTATGCATATATGCATAACCCGCGTACACAAACAATAGGGTGGTGAAGACCAGGGGCGGGGGATGGGGGGTGGGGGCAGGATAGAAGGGGTCCATGGGGGAAAAAAGGGGGACATATGTAATACTTTCAACAATAAAGATTATATATATATATATATCCTATCTAATAAAAGAGTAATATGCAAATTAACCATCACTCCGAGACAAAGATGGCGGCATCCATAGTGGCTGGGCAGGACGCTGGCGGTGTCACCCCTGCAACGTGAGCCAGCACCCAGCAGGGCCTGCAGGCAACACCCAGCAGGGCCTGCTTGGTGGTGATGATAGCGACCTGCAGGCAGCACCCAGCAGGGCCTGCTGGGCGGTGGCGGCAGCGACCTGCAGGCAGACAAGCGGGGCCCACAGGCAGCACCTGACAGGGGCCTGCTGAGCAGTCACCGCGGTGACCGGGGAGCAGGCAATTGGAGCCCGCAGGCAGAACCCAGCAGGACCTGCTGGGTGGGGGCAGCTGTGACTGGGGAGCAGGAAATTGGGGCCCGCAGGCAGCACCCAGCAGTGCCTGGTTGCCCATCCCCGTGGTGTGGAGCAGGCAGGCCCCGCAGAGAGCAGAGAACCATGGGGAGTGGGCCCAAGCCGTCAGTAGCACATCCCCTGAGGGCTCCTGAATTGGAGAGGGTGCAGGTTGGGCTGAGGGACCTCCCCGCCCATCCCCCGACCCGTGCATGAATTTCGTGCACCGGGCCTCTAGTATATATATAAAACTGAATTAAAAATGAAAACACAACACACCAGTAATCCTTGGCTTTTCTCTCTTCCACACTTCACATCCAATTCATCAGTAACCCATCAGTAAATCAACTCTATATTCAGAATATGTTCAGAACCTGGTCACTTCTCACCACCTCTATTGTTACTGAACTACACCTCATCCAAGCACCTATTATCTTTCTCCTGTGTTACTATAATAGCCTTCTAACTGAACTCTCTTCTCCCTTGTCCCTAGTTTATCCTCAGTACAGCAGCTATAGTGACCTATTAAAACCTAAAATAGTTCATGTCATTGATTTGCTCATAACACTGAAAGAGCATCTAACTTCAGAGATTTAAAAAAAACAAACCCAAGTCCTTACAAAGTGTTCCATGTGATCTGTTCCCCCATCACTTCTCTGGCTCCATCTACAACTTTCTTTGTTCATTATATTTCAATTACACTGTCCTCCTCTTCTTCCTCAAACACACCAGGCACAAATCCACCTTAGCACCTATTTTCCAAATGTTTCCTCTACCTAAACTGCTCTTTCCCCAGATATCTTCATGCTACTCCACTTTTCAAGTTTTTGCTCAGAGGTCACCTATCAATAAGGCTACCCTATTTAAAGTTGTAGTCCCCACCCATTCTCACCTTTAACCTGCTTTCCTTTGCACTCTTCTATACACTTATCAACTTCTAATGTATTTGGTAATTTGCTGATGTGATGTTTATTGTTATCTGTTGATTTTTGATAGACTATATGTCATAGGGCAGGCAGGATCTTCTTTTTATTCATTGATGTATCCCAAAGGGTCCGGCAAGCAAGTCAAACTCACAGCCTACAGGTCGCATGCCTCATTTATTTAATGTGAGTTGGACATGCTTGTGATTGCCTGGCATGTGATAGGTATTAAAAAAATATGGAATTAAACTGAACTAGAAAAGTTATACAGTCTCAAAATACTCTTAAGGATATAGATACATGAATTCTTCCTAGTCCCTGGCTCATGATCAAATTGAAGAAAGCCTTCTCTAATCACCTCATCAAAATCAGGCCCCTTGTTAATATATTTCCTAGCACCTATCACTATTTGTAATTATATATTTATTTGTGTGATTTGTTAGTTTAATGTCTAGATACTGATCTCCATGCTGGCAAAAGACATGACTGTTTCCGTCACTTACTTATTGTTGTGGTTGTTAATCCTCACCAGAGGATATTTTTCAATTGATGTTTAGAGAGAATGGAAGGGAGGAACAGAGAGAGGGAGAGAGGGAGAAACATCCATGTGAGAGAAACACATCCTTTGGTTGCCTCCACATGTGCTGACCAGGGCTGGGGATTGAACCTGCAACCCAAGTGAGTGCCCTTGACCAGAAATCAAACCCACAGCCCTTCGGTGTTCCAGCTGACTCTCTAACCACTAAGCAACACCAGCCAGGGCTTTTTCCTTCCTATTTTATTCTCAACATCTTGTAGGCTGGTATCTAGCATATGGTAGGTACACAGTAAATGTTGAGTAATTAATTAATTAATTTAACAATCATTTACTCAATGCCTGCTGTACACCAGTCACGATTCTTGTCATTGGAAATACAGATGTGAATAAAACAAGGCTCCTTCCTTCATGAAGTTTGTATTCTAATGGGAAAGAACAAGTTAGAACATGTGGCATATCACATGCTGATAAGAGCAATCCAGAAAAACAAAGAAGGCTAAAGGTTAAAGGAAACATCAATTAATAAATAAATGATGATAGAAGGTTGAGCTTAGTCAACGAATTTCTGCCAGACCAGCTTTGGACAAGGGAGTTTCTCTTCTCTAAACCTTAGAGGGGTGGTTGGGTGATGGTGGAGGAAGGTGGTTAAGCAGCAAAAGCAGAGAAGTGGACTAAGAGCCGAGTAGAAAACCAATAAGCTAAAATTGGGAAGCCTCAAAAGGCAACAATATAAAGGGAGGAAATGCAAGTATCAAAGCTCACATTATACCTGGTATATAGTATACTCAATTAAAAGTTGGTGTTCAGAACCAAGATTGTAAGAATCAGAGATATGAGAATAAGAGTGAATGGAGAGCAAATGAGGTTAGGCTACTTATAATTATATCAATATTTTCACTTTCCCACTGTTTAATGTGCATATCAGAGGAGCTGATTTGTTTTATTCACCTGTCTTTGACCTTTGAATGTTCAAGGACATCAAAACAATGAAACCACTGAAGCATTGCACGTGAAAGTGATAAACCTGTTTCATCCTTAAACAGTTATTGGCTAAAGCTTCTTCTGGTGAATGAAATCCATTCCGTTAAGGGCTTTGTATGCAAACCTATATCCTTAAGAGATTAAAGATGCAATTCAGACACACATTTCAGGAGCTGAATGCACGAATCATTATTTTAGTACATATTGTCCATTAATCTGCTGTTCAATTGGGAACCCATTTGGAATGCGGCTGCTTGCTAATTAGCAGGATTCTAGTGCTGAGCTGCTTCCTGATTAAATGTCCTTTAGAATCAATAAAACATCAGGAGGGATTATGGTGATGTGGGATTAACCCCATCTAACCAAATAAAATGAATTGTGATCTCTTCTTAAACTGTCACGTTGCAAGAGCTGATGAGAGGAGCAATTTCATGAATACTGCTGCAAAGTTGTTGCTGTGTGTGTGTGTGTGTGTGTGTGTGTGTGTGTAACATTGAAATTTTAGTTTTTGCAATTTGCCTACCAATTAGCAGAGACATTACTGAATGACTGCCAGGGTAAGGCGATTTTGAGAAAGACTTGATTACGATTCAAATCTCTACTCTGAATCACCCTGATGTAAAATGAGTTCAGGTTGTGTTGGATGGAAATTATTATCCCTCTTCTTGGCCGGGAACATGTAAGTCAGAATTAGCATTTAATATTTCTGTGTGACTTTACAATAAATGGTAATTAAGGAGGGCAGAGAGAGAACAGGAGGCAAAATAATACTCTGAAATTGTATTGGCAAAATTAAACACTTCAAACCCAGTTTAAAACACAGGCACACAAGCCAAATTGTGTTGGGGTAGGGGATAAATAATGAAGTTGCTATAGAAGCTTCGTAAATAGAGTGGAGCAATTGACACAGCCCTAAGTAGGACTTATCATACACATCTGGCCCATTATTAAGAGTGCAATTAGGTTGAAAAGGACTGGTTTGAAAATCCCAAGACCAACCAGAGGATTTTACGAGATAAAGGAGACATGAGGTGTCTGATTCAGCAATTACTTTTAATGAGAATAGGAAAATTGTTAAGCAGTGGATTATTAAAGATATGGGTTGGATCTACCCATTGATTTGGTCTTGGAAACTGGACCTGGCTTTTAAGAGTTTATTAATTCCAGTCTTCTCTTCCAGAAGCCCATAATTCATAAGCGGTGAAGATAATAATAAAGTTATTGTTATTATTAATAGCCAGCACTTATATAGTGCTTATTATATTCTTGGCAGTTTTCTACGTACTTTATAAACGTTGACTCTTAATCTTTGCAAGTGCCCACATGAGGTTGGTACTATTGTTTATCAGGTGAGGAAACTGAGGCACAGAGGGGCTAAAACCAATATGCAACTGATAAAAAATTCATCAATAGGCTAAATCAAATGCAGGCTCTCTAGCTTAGGCGTTTGGGCTCTTAATACACCATACTGACTCTTCTACAAGTCCTGTGGAACTGGAGTTTATAGGATGGTGGCTAGGCCCAGGGGCCATGGGCAAACTGCCTGAGGTCTACCTTTGGGCTTGATACTGAACACAGTTCCGAACCAGTCACTGAGTGTCGCCTGGCCTCTCCTCCAGGACCCAGGAGAGGTGTGGGATACAGATATAAAAGCAGGGAGGCTTTTAAGTTCCTGGAGCAGATATGATCCAAAGAAGCTCAGGGCTTGCAGGTTGCCTCTTCTCACTGTTTGAAACTCCCAATCTCCCTTTAGCCCCATCCATGCAGAAAGGCAGCAGGAGTTCCGGAATCACATAGGCCAAGATGGAAATCCTATCCCAGAAATGCACTGGCTTTGGGAACTTGGGCAAGTCAATATTTTCTCTTGGTTTTGCATCTGTCAAGTGGAAAAAGAACCCTTTTGTCTGAATTTGAGTTTACTGCCTGTGTGTCAGGGAAGGACTTTGCTTAGCAGGGTGAATATGCAAAAAGAGAAGAATCTAGCTCAGGCTACATGACCAAGAAGCTGAAAGCAAAGGAAGACAGTGCAGTTAAATGAGCACGCAGCTGTAGAGGTGTTTCTACACACCAAAAGGTTGTGGGTTCGTTCTCCAGCCCTGTAGGGGGCACAGCAAGAGGAAACCAATCAATATGTCTCACTGCATCAATGTTTCTCCCTGCCCCCTTCCACTCTCTCTGAAGATCAATGGAAAAAAATATCCTTGGGTGAGAAAAACAATGATAAATGAGCAACCAGCAGGTGAATCAAATATCCACCTGAACTAAGGGAGTAAGAGATTCATGCAAGGCACCTAGCATGTCCCAGGCACGAGGCTAGATGCTTTACATGGGTTATCTCTTCATACTCCCAGCAGTACATGAGTTATATTTTTCATACCCACTTCAGAGATGAGTAAACTGAGATTCAGAGATCTTAGTAAATTGTTCCAAAAGTTGGGTGTCTGTTCCTGGTGTAGGCTGAATTATATCCTCATCCCCACCCCTGATTCATATGTTGAAACCCTGAGGACATCAGACTATGACTATATTCGCAGATAAGGCCTTCAAAGAGGTGATTAAGTTAAAATGAGTTCATCAGGTTAGTCCCTAATCCAATCGGCCTGGTGTCCTTATGAGATAAGAAAATCTGTACTCCTAGAGAAAAGACACAGCTGTGAAGACACAGCAAGAAGCCTGCCATCTCTAAGCCTTCAGAGAAGCCAAACCTGATGAAACTTTGATCTTGAACTTCTAGCCTCCAGAACTGTGAGAAGATAAATTTCTGTTGTTTAAGCCACCCAGTCTGTGGAATTTTGTTATGGCAGCCTGAGTAAACTATACAGCCCCTAAAACAAGGGTGGCGAACTTTTTCCTGCTAAGGGCCATTTGGATATTTATAATATCATTTGAGAGCCATACAAAATTATCAACTTAAAAATTGTTATATTTGCTCAAACATTTAATCAACTCACCCCTAATGCCTTGGCAGGGCCAGACCAACTGATTTCTCGGGCCTTACATGGCCCTCTGGCCGGACGTTCCCCACCCCTGCCTTAAAGGCTAACCGTCTCCTCCATAGTCTCCTTCCCATCTGCCTCCTCCTTCTAGCACAGTGGTTCTCAACCTTGGCTGCACATTAGAATCACCTGGGAATCTTTTTAAAATCCTGATTTCTGGGCCTCATCCTCCGGAAATTCTGTTTCTTTGTTACTAATGCTGTGGCCCCACCCCATAACAAAGAAACAGAATTTCCGGAGGATGAGGCCCAGAAATCAGGATTTTAAAAAGATTCCCAGGTGATTCTAATGTGCAGCCAAGGTTGAGAACCACTGGTCTAGCAGACTTTGTACCTTCTCAGCTGGAGGTGATTACATTCCCAAAGGAATGGCTAGAATGATTAAACTCTTCGAATCACGGGAGTTAACCTTTGAGTCTAGCAATTGAACAGACCTTCTCTGCAGCACTGTTCTATCATGTATGTCAGCTTAACTTGTAGGAACTAGTCAGATGAGAGATGAGGAAGAGTATTTCAAAGAGAAGGAGCAAAAAAGTGAGCAAAACATAGCAAGTTTGGAGAACCACACTGTTATGACCAAAGTGTACATTTCACAGGGGGAAGAGGTAATGGGCTTGGGAAGGAAGCACCTGAACACCTTTGATTTAAGCCTATAAGAAACTCAGAGAAACATGCCACCTGTAATTAATTTCATCATGATTACAAGGGTATTTCTATGAAAAAGCTCACATTTTGTGTGTTTGGCTTCTGTTTTGTCTTGTTTCTATATATAAAATGTTCTGTATAAAATGTCACCTTCTTCACAACCCCTTATCAAAATTCCAGTGGACAAATAAAGACACAAGCAATGCACCAGTAGCAAAAACTAATAACGCCACAATCTAAAAGGAATCTCTACCAACTGTAAACACACGGAATCTGGACGAATTAATGAGTTGGTTCCCCAAGTTTTACCCTGCCTACCTAAAAGAAGTGCAGAAGAAAGAAGACATTTTGTGCCTTCCCTTTGATTTGAAGGCTCCATGTTTTAACCAACCAGAAAGTAACACAGGTGCTTTCTGTAGTTCTGTTTCCACCTCCTCCGTCCCTCACTCAAGAACGCACAAACATGCACTTACCTGCTGTCAACAAAAGGTCACTGCCACCAGTCTAATGCCACAGGAGTTCTGAGTCTGGGGTTCGTAAACAGGACAAACTTTATTCAGGTAAACAGAGTGCAAACCAGAGAGGCCTAGAAAGGAAAAGACTGATCCCCACCTGGTAAAGGGAAGGCCTGCTTATGTAAAGTTTCCACCCCCTTCGGTCCCTGATAGGTCCACTTCTATGCAAATGAGAAATCCAGATTTACACACTCTGATTGGCCCAAATAATACCATCCTGATTCACACGTTCTGATTGGTATTATGGAGCTGCTCTGATTGGTCAGTAAATATGCAAATGAGGCTATAGCTGTACATTACTGATTGGACAGGGCAGGGCAGGTCTCAACCCATTGGTTGAAAGACAATTCCAGGAACTCCCTTATAAGGGTCCAGTCAGCCTGCAGGAACACAGAGCAAGAGCCTGGCAGCTCAGTCTGTGGCTTTTTCCCTGAAGTGCAGTGTATGTGAGAGGCCTCTGTCAGCAATGGCTGCTAGATCCTGGTTATGAATTTGAGCCCAATTAACCACAAGGAATCCTTGGCAGGTTACCTCTTCTCAGGGTCAACACTGCACACTCCTTTCTGTACCTATGCAGAGAGTACAACTCTCAGGATTGACAGAGCAGTAAGTTGGGGAAATGAAGGCAGGAAAGGGAAAAGCTGGCTATGGTGTTTACATCTGGTGAAGCAAAATTCCTGAAAATACAGTTGTGTAGGCTGGTAATTGTATATGCTGAGGGGTATGTCAATTATGACATACTACACTGATTTAGTGTCTGATATTCAATAGGTGGGGTAAAACGATCCCACCCCTGAGGTGGTCCCAACTGAGGGGTACCAGGCATCCAGGCGTTGGTGTCAGTTGCCACCTGCCCTTTAACTGCAGGATTAAATGAGCAGAGGGTAGGCCAACGGAAATCTACACAACTCATTCACTGCATTGTGCTGAATGGGAACAGTTCCTCATTTGACCCTGAATAAAGAGAAAATCCAACATAGAAGGCCCAATTTTTCAAAATACTACAAACATAAAGAGGGAATCATGATTCTGCAGTCTCCAAATACAACAAACTTTTTTAAATGATTTACTCTAGAAACTAGATAATCACCTCTGTTCTCTACAGGATATAAGAAGGTACTAGTATGTCCTCTGTTGAAAGGAATTGGAAAATAATAAGCATAATGAGATTAAAAGGCTATAAAAATGAATTTTAAAAGCACCAAAGGTTAATAGAAGAAATTAGTAAAACCTTGGGGAATTCTGGATAGTTTCAAGCAAAGAGTAAGAGGTAGAATTAAGAGGTAACTGGATTGTAACTATATGTGGTAGTGGATGTTAACTAGACTTACTGTGTTTGTCATTTTACAGTATGTACATATATTGAATCATTTTGTTCTACACCTGAAACTAACACATTGTTGTGTAAATTATATCTCAATAAAAATTATGAAACAGTTAAGGAAATGTGAATACTACTAGATATTTGAGGGTATGATGGCATTTATGTTAAATGTTTATATCAGCAAACCTTTTCTATAAAGGGCCAGATAGTAAATGTTTTAGGCTTTGTGGGTCTACAGTCTGTTGCAACTACTCAAATATGTGATCATAGCCTGAAAGCAGTAAAAAAAACAACACATAACTAAATGGCTGTGTTCCAATAAAATATTATTTATCAAAAAAAGAGTAACCAGTACTCAATAAAAAAGCAAAATTAGCACTAAAAATAATCTAATACATAATGTCAATTTTGAGAGGTTCCCACAAAATCTGAAGAACAGAGAAGAAAATTAGAAAAGATAGTAGATGTAGAAGAATAAGACTAGAAATCAAACCCTCAAAACCTTGGTATTGTAAGATAAAAAAAAACAGAAAAATTGTTCAAGATATAAAAACAAAAGTTACAACTGAAGAAACTTTGCAAAGATGGAAGAAGAGAAAAAAATTATCTGTGTACAGATGAAAAGGATTCACACTGCTCTAAACTAAATTAAGAAAAAAATGTACCCATGTCAATCCTGACAAATCTTATGTATTAAAAAGACAAAGTATTTAAGGCTCTAGGCCAAAAACAAAATAAAACTAAACCAAAGGAAATAAAGAGGAAAAATAATTACAAAGAACAAAAATCAGACTAACCTCAAACTTCTGCAATAATAAATGTCAGAAGACAGTAGAGCTGTGCTTATGGAATTCCAAAGAGGGAAAATGTAAATAAAGCCAAGTTACATTACATTCATATGCAAGATCACATAGTACAATGGTCAAGGGCAGAGGATTTGAGTCAGACAGCCAGGGTTCACATCCTGGCTGCCTCATTGATCCATGTCCTTGGGCAAGTTATCTACATGTCTCATCAAGTGGTTATTTCAGTTAAATGAGAAATGCACATAAAGTCCTCAGAAAGCTCACTGAAGGCCATTTTAACTTAATAAATTAAATTGAAGTTAGAATTTGAACTCAGATCTGTTTGAATCTAGGATCTGACTCACAGACCTTGTCCTCTAGTCCCGATTTCTTTGACTTGATATTAGGAGTTTGGCACCTGCTTCTGTGATTAGAATTATAGTCTTGTTATGACAACCAGAGCCCATTCTCACATTTAAGTTGTCAATGGCTTTTTGAAAGTGCTAAGGTCAAATAAAAAATATGGAAGATTTTACTTTGGGTGATGGGCACACAATGCAATATACAGATGATGTATCATAGAATGGTATACTTGAAACCTATATAATTTTATTAACCAGTATCACCCCAATAAATTTAATTAAAAATATAGAAGAAAACATTTTATTCAAAGATTCTTAAGAAATGTATTAGTCATATTAGTCCTATGCACCATTTAAATCAGGTAACGTCCACAGTCAGTACTTAGAAAATTTTCCCACAGTCTCCTTCCCCTACTATCACCACATAATCAAGAAGGGACAAGAGAGTTTCCAGTGCCATTTGTCCAGAGGCCTCATCTCATATTTGATAACTCCTATCAGTTCTGAAAAATAAATGCTATGCAGTGTGAAAATATGAATGGATCTGGGTTTTGTTTGTCAGGCTGTTGTTTTTCAACAGATCAGAAGATGCTCTAGTTATAAGCTTGGCGCTCCTGTAAGTCCTAGAAATAAATTGCAGCAAGTGTAAAAGACAGGAACTACTTCTACTGCAGTTCATTCCCAGGTCTGTGCTAATATCAGATCCTGCTTGTCCTTCCTTGCCTAGCCTTCAGCAGCTGATGTAGTCATCAGCTTATCTGGCTTGCGGTTCTATATACCTATGCTTGATGTATTCATGTGCCCCAAAATGAATGAAGCTCTGGAGGCCATATTTTTCTGTACCAATCTAAGAACTTTGCTGATTTGTGGTTTCATGTACTGGAAATGTTTTATGCAATGTAAGCAAAACTAGTTACATAGCTAACGAATTATTTTTATTTAAAGAGAATACAATCACGTGACACTAGAAATCTTCTAGAAAACCTAGGACATATATCTCACAGCTTGCTCTTTCTTTTTGCTTAACTTCTGATGGGTAAGAAGGAGATAAAAATTCTTATCAGATGTAATTTGGTTGCTAGCAACAGAAACTGCCCTTGGCTCACATAAGCAAAATAAATATTTGAAAGGATATGAAATATTACACAAAATTAGCGAAAAATAAAATTTCAGGAAGTGCCAAATCAAAAATTAGGAGAGATACAGAGACAGAGAGTGGGAGAGAGGGAGGAAGGGAAGAAAGAGGGAATGGAGAAAGTGATAGAGATTAATTAGACGAGGTGAGTCACAGCATTGTCCAGGGAAGGGTATGGGACCTTGATTGTGGTCCATTGCCCCAGAGAAGAACATATTTGTATATAAATGGAAAGTGGATGGATGCTGGACAAGCAAATATAAGTGATTTTTCAATACCAAAGCATTCCTAAAGTACTTGTAAGCTTACATGACTCTGTCACATGCAGATGTATTGCTCAATGCAATTTCTGCTTGAGGACTTCACTAAATAGTGTCTATTTGCACTCAGCACTCATTCCTACTCCCTTCTATGCTCTTTCCTGTGTTGCAATGCATCCCATACTTGGGAAGGCTAAAAAGAACATTTTTTTAAAACTCTCTTGACACCAAAGTTCTGAAATTGATTTAAGTTCCATCAGAGATTTAAAAGACAGAAGGAAGTGGGACAAAGATATTTTAAGTATTTATTTTCCTGCAGTAGTAGGAACCCCAGACCCTGACAGGCATCAGTTTTCCAGTGGCTAAAATGCACACCAACCTCATGGTCAGGGGCAAATGAGACATGAGCCAGAATTTCCTGCAATGTCCTGGTTTCTAGACTATATCTGCTGAGGGAGGCCTGACCCTGAGCCTAGCAACAGACATCAATTTCCATTCTACTGGGCCTTGCAGTCATTTGTGGGCACCTAATTCCTTATATTGAAGTCCTTTCTAGTGGAGATACTTAAAGGAGCTTCTGTTTCCTATATTGCAGCCTAAATAATACAGGATTCAGAAAGCTCCTACAAGCCTGGCAGGAGTGGCTCAGTTGGTTGAGTGTCCTCCCTGCACAGAAAGGTTGCTGGTTGCTGGTCAGGGCACGTACTTGGGTTTCCAGTTTGATCCCCAGTTGGGAAGCATACTGAAGGCTACAGAAGGCAACCAATCAATGTCTCTCTCTCTCTCTCTCTCTCTCTCTCTCTCTCTCTCTCTCTCCTCTCTCTCTCCCTTCCCAACTCTCTAAGCATGTCCTCCAGGCAGGATGAAAATAAAAAAGCTCCTTCAAAACTATCAATATAAACTTTGAGCTTTGTTGCACATTATTCCAGAGCAATGATATTGATCACCAATATTTTGTCTCCATTTTTGCACAGATGGCAGAATTTTGTTGAGTTGTTGAGCAGAGCTTCCTCTGATTTGTCCTCTGACTTGCCTACAGGTGAGTTTAGTAATATTATTCCTCTGAGGACCTCCTATTTCCCAGAGCTATTGTTGACTCTAATGCTTAGCTCCAACTGTTTGCTTGTTGGGTTTGATTTCATTGCTCCCAGAAATTTAAATGGCTCACCAGTACAGAAAAAATAAGAGTGAGAATTACCTTAATGACTATTCTTTTAGGGCAGTTGGATCATAAAATGCATAACTCTCCAATTTTTATTATATCATGAAGCATTCTCTAGTGATAGCCCTTTACGGTGAATGCAGCATAATTATGGAAGTTGGTATTATTTATTGAAACTTTAGTCATGCAGTTCCTTAGATCAAGGGTACAGACCTATCTGACTGATAACTCACAAAAAAAACACTCCACAGACGTGTGTGTGTGTGTGTGTGTGTGTATGGCAGTATTTTTTAATGTTTTAATAAATGGAAACAATATAAAGATTCTTTAGGAACCATTTCCTTAAATTACAATCTATCCAATTGATAAAACTATGCAACTGTAATAACTTGGCTGACCTAATACAGGAAGATTACCAAGACATATTATTAAGTAAAATTATAAGGATGAATTGGACAAAATATTTAGCAACTAGCTAGTTTTAAATATGACAGGTGAAAAAATGCATTGATATTAATCTGCTGTTGCAATTTCTCTATGTACTATATCCATCAACCATTTACTGATTACCTTTTGGATCAAAATGCAAGGTACTGAGCATCTGAGGGTGGGGAAGTATGTCAGTTTCTATTCTAGCAGAAAAACAAAAACCTTACTAGGTATGTCAAACAGAGGGAAGTCACAACAGTATTTTGGGGGATTGGTTATAGGAATATTGAGAGACTGAGAGAGCGAAAAGAGGATGGTGAGTGTATTCATTTCCTTGGTGCTGCTGTAACAAAATACCACAAACTGGGTGGCTTAAAATAATAGGAAATTATTCTTTCATATTTCCAGAAGTCTGAAATCAATCATGTCCCTCTGAAGGCTCTAAAAATGAGTCCTTCCTTGCCTCCTCCAAGGAATCCCAGGCATTCCTTGGCTGTGTCCGCATAACTACAAACCCCACCTTTGTCTTCACATGGCTTTCCTCCTTCTGTGTCCCTCTTTCTAAGATCTTTTCTCTTTTCTCTTATAAAGACACCACTCTTCATTGGATGTAAGACCCACCCTAGTCTTCAACTCTTTGAGACCAAGCCTGGAGCTGAAACATTCCTACCACACCACACACTGGGATGGGAGGAGTTGTCCACACAAAGCAAAATACAGTTGCTGTCACTATAAGAGGGTAATGAAGGGAAGGATATCAGAGAAGAAATGAATGCCGAGAAGCCAAAATAATAAAAAATCAACTCCAGTCACATGCACGGCCCATGAGGCCCTTTAGTTGTGTGAATACTTAACCCACTATCTTCCCTTTACATCCTGAGTCCGCAAGGCTCTCTTCTCAGCTATTGCTGGAACACACTAAGCAGGCCCTCTGAAATCTTTGCCCTTGCCATAGTTCTTTTCTGAAATGCTCTCTCCCCAGACATTTTCATGCCTTTCTCCCTTGTTTCCTCACTCATGGCTCTACTTATATGTCACTTCAGAGAGGCCTTTGGCAGATGCCCTATCTAAAATAGCAACTGCTACTATGTTCTATGACCATAATTGGCTTTAGATGTATTTATAATATTTATCACTACTTGACATTATTTTACGTATCTATTTGTTGGTCTCCACCACTGGAATGCACACTCCATGAAAAGATTATGTCTTGTTCATAGTTGTATCATAGTGCCTAGAACTGGGCCTAGTATATAGTAAGCACTTAACAAATGCTTGTTGAATAAATGAATGAATTAGAATCCCAGACCTATCCCTACCTCTGTTGTCATAAGCAGGTAATTGAAACTTGCATTGCCTCAGTTTCCTCATCTGTCAAATGGAGATAGTTTCTACCTCACAGGGTTATTCTTGAGATAAGAAAACATGAGGGAAGTGTCTGGCATATATAGATATTTGACATATATTGTTTTCCTTCTCACAAGAACTTCATGAGTAGGTCCACTGAGGTCAGTGTTTAGCTACCCTGGCTTCACTTGAGAATTATCTAGGGAATTCTTTACAAGTCCTGAACTGGGTTCTCACCCTTAGAGATTCTGATTTCATTGGCCTGGTGTGATGCCTGGGAATTGGTAATGTTTAAAGCTCCCCAGGTATGAGCATGTTAGCAGCCAGCACTGAAGACCACTGATTCAAGTAATTTGCAGGGAGTCAGTGGATGGGGGAGGACAGGGAGAGTGGGGGGAGGGAGGAATGAGAGCACTGGCTGTGTAACTATCAGAATCCACAGGAAGCCCTGTAAAACCTGACCCTTCCAACACCTGGAAATCTCTAGAAGCCAGCTTGGCTGATTTCCTCCAGTACAAATGTTCAGCTGGCAGACTAGACAGATGGTTATTATTTATCCTTCCTGCTGTGTTAGAAAGAAAAAAAAATAGCTCTGCCTTGGGGTTTCTCCACCGATTTTTACATGTGCAAATCATTAGCGTTTTATATGCTTATAGGTATTAAGAGGGAGACAGAGAAACTTAAAAGACACCAGGACGACTAGCATGTATTTTCTCCTAAAAGAAGTTTCAGAAGTGCAGACAGTAAAGAGAAACTGAACTAGGACAAAGTCTAGATTCTAGACCTTATACTAAAAGGAATAATGCATATGAACAGTGCCCAGAAGAATGCCTGGCACATCCTAGTTAATGTTAAATCCTCTTCTAGACATGCTTAAGGTCACATAATTATAACTAGAGGCCCGATGCACAAAATTCGTGCAAGGGGCTCGGCCCTCACAGCCCTGGCTTCATCTGGAAGGTCATTCAGCTGCCCAGCCTAATTAGCATATTAAGCTTTTATTATTATAGATAACACAACAACAAATAATAAGTCCTGTTTTGAGCATCTTTCCTATGTTAAGGCAAAATCCCCACATTACTGCAAATTGCTGATATCATTCCCTTTTCACAAATGACAAAATTAAAATCCAAAAGCTTATAAAGGGAAGAAGCAGAACTAGCATTCGGGTCTGACACCGAAATCCACCTTTCTGCCCTTATGCTATATACTGTTTCTAGAATCCCGTTTACTCTCTGACTCTATGATTCAGAATAATGTGAACCTCTTTTCATTTACAGGAAACAGAAAGCTTCCTTTACATTCTGGGTGAAATAAACAGGGGCCATTGCTACTAAGTGATGATGAGTTCCCATGACAACTTAAGTTTTCAGCAGATGAAATTAGACCTGCCTGGAAGAGGCAGGCCTAACTGGCTGTCATCAAGATCCTCATTAAGTCTTACTCTGTATGGCGGCTGGGCTAAGTATGGGAGGATACAGAAATACAGAGAAAACTCCTTCTCTTCTAGGGTCTGAAAAGGAATTGGAGAAACAGAACTATATATTTAGTGATTTTATTTACCAAACTCCAAATTAAGGCACAAGGTTATTCACTTAGTCAACAAGCATGCATTGAGTCCTTATTCTAATGTTGGGTACTGGGGCTTCAGAGAAGATTATAAACATCCTTTGATAGGTAATTCTATTAATTAACATTTAGTGAACACTGGCTATGCTCCAGGGATTTGCTTTATCTTTTCTAGTTCATTTAATTTTCACAGTCACCTCTAGGTGGCATTCTCCACATTTTACAGAAGTTGCAATTGAGGCACAAAGAGGTCAAGTAACTTGCCCAAGGTCATGCAGCCAGTAGAGAAAGGAGTCAGGACTTATTGAAAAACTAGAGGCCCAGTGCACATCATTCATGCACTCAGGGGGGTCCCTCAGCCTAGCCTGTGCCCTCTCACAGTCCAGGAGCCCTCGGGGAATGTCCAATTGACAGCTTAGGCCCGCTCCCCTGGAAAGCAGGCCTAAGCCATCAGTCGGACATCCTTAGCGCTGCCACAGAGGCGGGAGAGGCTCCCACCACCACTGTTGCACTCGCCAGCTGTGAGCTCATCTTCTGGTGCACTGACCACCAGGGGGCAGCTCCTGCATTGAGCATCTGCCCCCTGGTGGTCAGTGTGTGTCATAGCAACCAGTTGTTCTGCTGTTAAGTCAATTTGCATATTGGCCTTTTATTATATAGGATGGTGAAACCCAACTCAGAAGCAGTATGTATTTCTTATAAGTACCGCACGCTAACCGATTGCGCCACTGGAGCTCCATGTATTTCTTAATGGCATATTTGAATTTGCATTAAATACCAGAGCTGAAGCACCCAGAAATCTGGACTGTGTGGTCATCGCACAGATTTGTAAGAGAAATCAGTCTCCAGTCTGATGGAAGGTACTGAGTGATGAATGAGGAATACTCACAGTACTCACAATAACTCTGAGAGCAGTGGTTCTCAACCTTCTGGCCCTTTAAATACAGTTCCTAATGTTGTGACCCAACCATAAAATTATTTTCGTTGTTACTTCATAACTGTAATGTTGCTACTTTTATGAATCGTAATGTAAATATCTGATATTCAGGATGGTCTTAGGCGACCCCTGTGAAAGGGTCATTTGACCGCCAAAGGGGTCGCGACCCACAGGTTGAGAACCGCTGTCTTAGAGGGTTTTAGCAGAAGGTCTTTGTGTCTTTTTCCTGAATCCCAAAGAAATTTCTTCTATCCATGAAGACAGCCAAATGAGCAACTTATAGAATCTCTGGGTTAAGGATGCTATTCAAACATCTTCCTGCACAGGATCTCTGACCACTGAAAGGAGCAAGGAAGGGAGAAGACAAAGGTTTTACCTGAACTTCAGGCACACACCTGTGTGGAGGGAGAGGCAGAGGTGCCTGCTTCTGTATTAAGAGACAGGATCACTCCGCAGACTGTAAAAGCCCTCCTGACTCAGGGCGGTTCAGGCTATTGTCTGTGCTTATCTGGAACGCTCTGTACCATATGCACCCACCATCACCTTTGCCTGGAAACTCCTACTCACACTTCAGGTCCCCAGTTTAAGTGTCACTTCCTCCAAGAAGCTTTCTTTGATCCTCTAACACTCACACATACCCCAAAATAAGTTCAAATATTTTCACATTCTCCTGTGTTGTGTTTATGATAGTTGGTAATGAAATGATCATTTTGAGTAGTTATGTAGCATCTGCCTCCCTTTTGAGAACTCTATCAGGCCAGGAATCGGCCTTTCTTACCCATCAGTGTATCCCCACCACCCAACACAGTGCCAGCCATATAGCAGAGCCTCAACATCTTCTTTGCCTGGGGACATGTGTGTATGTATTAAAATGAAGAGACCAAACTAAACCTTCCACTTTTTATTTCTTGTCCAGAGAAGGAAGGAAAGGAAACCTCTGCCACCGCAGTGCAGGCTGAAGTCCCTGAGATGTCTCAGGGAAAATTCGAACATATGGTACGCACCTGGGTGTATGCAGCTCGGGGAGGGCTTCACCGGTCCTTCCCCTTCTGGTCTCTGATGTGGGGTGGGGCCCTCCCTTCTGGGTTTTTTATTTCCACCCAATGCCTTGATGTCAGACTATCTTTGACTTTGAGACTCTCCTCCGGCAGAGAAGGGAAGCAGAAATCCTAGAGTGTGGGCTGGTCCCTGCTCTAGCCAGCATGCATGCAGAGACCTCATCACCACTTGGTGACAGGCGTGCCATCTGCCCCAAGAAACTGGACCTGTAGCACGTGCACAGGTGTCCCTCCAAAGCCTGTGACCCATCCACCAGCTGCCATCAAAATAAAGGGTGGTCAGGAGACCTATTTTAACATTTTCAGCCCAGCTTCCAGAAACGGAGGGTGACCTTTTCGCCAGACATCACATTTTAAAATATAATGGGTTCTTTCTTTGCTTTAAAAAAAAATCTGGCAAGCAGTAAAAATCTGTTTTAATATTCCCAGCACTTAGCCAGGAGGAGATGCAGACAGAATTGAAAACCAGCCTGAGTTTTTCTGTTGTTGTTGTTTTTAAAATGCCCGGATTAGAACATAATTCATCTTAAAATGACGGGAGGCCTCTTCATGCACTTCACACTTTGAAATATTTTAGAAAAATAGTATCCATTTTGGCAAGCCACTTGCCATGCAGGAAACAGCAGCAAACGCTTTCTCCTTGAGTGTTAAGTCTGTTGTGAATAAGATTATGAAAAATAGACTTTGCTCTTTTATTTTGCCTCTTTTGGAGGGTTTTGCTGCAGCTCTGCAATAATTGATTCCTCTCACATCCCTGTATCAACAGAATTCAGAAAGGGAAATTGAAGCGGAGGTTTGGTAAAGCAACTTTCTTATTGCCCCAAATAAAATCACTCACTCATTCACTGATTCCTCCAGTAAGCATATCTTAAGAACTATGTTCCAGACACTAACCAGACCTTGAAGACACATAAGTGACTATGCCACAGGCCCAGTCTCCAGTTCTCTGGTGGAAGAGAGATATACTCTAATAACTATTATAACAGCCCACAGTAAGAGCTATAGTGGATAAAGGAGCTGCAAAGAACTGCCCCTCACCCAGCTGCCAGGGAAGGCTTCCCACAAGAAGTGAAATAAGACTCCTGTCTTGAAGGATGAGTAGGAGGAGCCCAACCTATCAATGCGTAAGTGGCAAGAGGGAACAGCATGTATGAGGCATAAAACAACCTCATTTTTCTCTGGTTCTATGTGGCTGGAGAAAAAATATGTATAAGTAGGACTGAAAGAAGATAGCAAGAGCAAGAACTTGAATGGTCTTGTGTGCCGAGCAAGGAATTTGGCCTTCATTTAGAGGCAATGGGACCAAAACAGTATAAGATGTGTGAGTGAGTGAGTGAGTTGAGCTTAATTTGGGTCCATACAAATTTACCTTTTCCCTGTCTTTAGTGGTCAAACAGAATGTTGAACTATCTAAAGAAATATAAAGTTATTTAAAATCAGTTTCTCACCTCCAAGGATCTCTTTGGAACCTCTAAATATCCACCAAGCTGTATACAAATGTGCTTTTACCTGGGTAGATAACCTAAAGCTTCCTTCAGATTTCTAAAGTGACCCAAAGCTCTAACAAGTATAAGACTCACTCGCCACTCAATTTTCTTTATGTAGCTTGCAGCTTTTCCAAAAATTGATTTTATTGAAGTGGATTTTTTAATATTAATCTCTTAAAAATCTACTAGTTGCTGATCATCCATATGGGTACAATTTCATATATCATTCTGTTATTTCAAATGAAGCAATTCTTCACATCCCTAGCAGCAGCTAAATCCATGTTTGTTAACAAACTCAAAACTTGGCTTCTTATTGCAATTACTATTGTTTAGAGCTATTGGATTTTTTTCATAGCTTATAAGTGAGAAGTTTGAAACAAAGGTACAATATTGGAAAAACTCAGGTATTTGAAAGTTGGGGGGAAGCACAGATGTTATACACAAATTAGAGGCATACTTCTATGGCAAATTAGTTAAGATTATTTGGGTTTCAATTACGAGAATCAACTCTACCAACATAATTTATTGGATGAATAGAGAAGCATATTATGCTACCTAAAGTTAGAAATGTAACAATGAACTAAAATCAGGTTCTTAAACATTATCATAACTTCCTCTATCTTTTCTCTCTCTTCTCTTCTGTCAACTCTATATCTCTCTTATCTATCTATCTATCTCTATCTCTATCTATTGATCTATCTATCATCTATATCTCAACTGACCAGCTTTTGCTCATTTCCAGTACACAGTGGAAAACCTGCTACCTCTCACCCAGAGATCTCTGTTTGTCTATCTCTCTGTCTTTACCTCTCACAAATATTTCCAAAATCACTAGATAATGTGTTTATTGACCCATTTTGTATTAGATGCTCAGACCTATACTAAGTACTTAGATATATGTCAGTTCTCTCTACATCCATGTAGAGAGCAGCAATTCCTGGAAAAGTAGAGCTGGGTAGATCAAACTATAACCTGCTCTCTACATGGTAGGTGACAGGATGGCCCCGCTGAGACTTGTTTGTCTATTTATTCTTTAAAAAATCTTTATTTTATACTGAACATGGGGTTATGTTACCAAGATGAGCTAGACATAACCTCTACACCCTTGCTCTAGTTCTGTCTACCATTCAATGTAAGATCTTAGTAAGTCACTTCCACTCACCTCAGCTTCCTTTGTTAAATGAATGGAATGGACAGAACTAGAGGTGCTTTATGGTCTGTTATAATGAGCCCACTAGCCTAAGGTAATAGCACTGTTGTTTCAACCACTCTTTGTCAAGAAACTCACATTCATGATCCAGAGGTTTTCCCATCAAGATGTTGTAGCCATTTCCTGAAGCCCATGTCCTGTTGGTGCCACTAATATGAAGACTAAAACATCATGAAAAGGCTCAGCCAGTTACAAAAACTTTGCTTTGTGTAAATCAGAAATGCAAACCGAATAAAAGTCATGATTTCACCCTTCTCCTTAAAAACACACACGCACACTCAGATAGTAGTTTACGTCCAACAAGACTTGGCAGATATGGTCCTATGGAACTGAGGATTTGAAACTCATCCTCCTACCTTTAAAAAGCCAGACCTTGCAATAAATCGTACTAGTTGTGTGGCCTCGTCTCTGGCCAAAAGACTGGAGGCGCTCTGGGTGGTGAATGTGCTGCCAGTGAGATGCTTGTGTGTTTTTGGTAGAAGTCTCCAGAAGAGGAGCTGCAGCCAGAAAACCTTCCTGCTGAGATGTCAGCCCCCAAAGATCCCCTGAGCTCTTTGACGATCAGACCAGTCTCACAGCCATTTGTGAGTCCAGTGATGGAGAACAAATCTGAAGAATGTGAGATGTGGATTGACAGGTTCAGGAAGCTAGAAAATGCCCTCTACCTGTGTGATCTGAGTAATACAGGTGAGTGTGTGAAGCTGATATACCTTTCTCTTCATGTTCTCATCTGAAAAGTGGACACATCTTTTTTCACTTCTTAAAAAATACAATTTTCCTATAAACCTAGTGCTTGGCGCTGTGCTGAGCACAATCAAGAAATATAAAGATGAATCAAGACATGAATGAATCCCCTACCAGGCTACTTACAGTTTCCTTGTGTCTCTGATCCTCCCTCCACTCTACTACCTGAGTCTAACCTATAATCCAATCTCATTCTCCTAAATAAAATACTTCAGCATGCCTGCTAACAGGCTAACTCCACACTTCTTAGAAAGGCAAAACCTGGGCCCTATCCACCTGACTGACGAGTCTCTTCTTCAATTGTTATTCTTTCAGCATATCTTACCCAGTCATAATGAATAACTTGCCTTCCTCAGACTTGCCTTGGTTTGTCCTAAAGCCTGCCTTTTCTAACCCTACACCTTCCATCTGAGCTGTTTCCCTGTTTTCTACCTACCCCACCGCCTGACACCTCCCATCTTTTCCACCTGACTACTTAATACTTATAAATCTTATATGTTGGAACTAAAGCTCTATTCCTCTGAGACTTCCCTGATTTCCCCAGACAGACTTAGGCAAACCTTTATCTGGTCTCTCAGAGTTCTTTAATATCCATTATCATATTGGACATAGTGTATTTTTTTTAGTCTAAGGGCTTAGTACTATCTCACCAGTAGACTACATTACCTTTTTACCCCAGCACCTTGCACAATTCTGTTTAACATAATTTTGAGGCAGCAAATAAATTCGTGAATGTACACAAATAACTAAATCCAAGATGGAAGGTGCTAAATGCATTAGAATGTGCTATGTGGGTATTCAGAGAAAGGACAATTCCTTCCTAGTGAGGTGATCAGGGACTGGATCATAATGTGAAATGGATCATTAAGATAAAAGGCAGTTTGTATACAAAGGAATGAAATACGGGGTCCTTCCTGGCAAAGGTGCAAGTTGGCCAAGCAAAGTACTATGTGTAAAGCTCAATGCAAGGAGGTTTGGGTAGAATATAGGTGCTATTAAGAAGAATAGTAATTGAATGTCAACTGTAAATTAAAACAAAAAATAAATAAAAAACTTAAAAATAAAATAATAATAAAAATTTTAAAGAAAAATATTAACTGATAGAGGTGGAGACATAGGATGGGACCAGATCTAGGAAGCTCTTAAATGCTGGACCAGAGAATTTGAACTTAATGAAAAGACAGTGAGTAGTTTCTAAGCAGGGGAGTATGTGATAAAGTTGTATTTCATAAAGATCCTTGATGTGTGAATGAATAAAGAAGAAGATGAAAGCGGGAAAAAGGGAACAGAGGCCATTGCAATGTCCAAGTGAGAGAATGAATTCCAGAATTCAGAGACTTGGGGAATGGAAAGGAGGGAGCTTATGAAAAAGCACATGGACTGAACCTGTTGTATTTAATCACATATTGTGGTTCATGAAGAGTTAGTGTATGATATGTGGAATCTAAAAACATTGAACTCAAAGAAATAGAGATTATAATTGTGGTTGCTAAAGAAAATGGGGAGACATTGGTCAAAGGGTGCAATCTTTCAGTTATAAGAGCAATAAGTTCAGAGGATCTAATGTGTAGGGTGGTGATTAAACAATACCCTTTGTACACTTGAAAATTGGTATGAGAGTACAGCTTTTATGCTCTCACCATAACAGTATCAACAACAATGAAATGGTGATTATGTGAAGTAAAGGTTGTTTTAACTAATCTTATTGTGGTAAACATTTCACAATATATACATGTATCAAATCATCACATTGTACATCCTAAATTCACACGCTGTTATATTTCAATAAAACTGAAAGTAATTAATTTTTAAAGAGTTAGTATACACATCAGTACTCCCTAGAAGTAATTATACAATATCAATGCCTGTCTTTTCATTCTCTCTCTTTTTCTTTTTGTTTCATTTTGTTTTGAATTTCCAAAGGAAATGAAATATAGACCACATGAAGTATAACTACCCTCCATCACCCAAGGACTTTTAATAATTATAACAAAGAAAGGAAAAAATAAAAATTTCCAATGAAATTTTATTTAGCTGAATCAGAAAATCATTTATTAAGCATCTCTTATGAGACCAGCACTGTGCTAGAGGCTGGAATGGGAGGGAAACAAGAAAGAATGAGACATGGTCTCTGACCTCAACGGGCTTTTAGGTAAGACACAGAGACTAGCAATAGTTTGATACCAATCATTAAACAACAAAAACAAAACAAAACACCAAACAGCATATAGTAAATTATTACAAGTAAAGACACAAAGAAGAGTTAAAGAGTCCAAAGGACAGTGAGAGAGATGAAAAGAAGCTCATTGTCTAATGTGAGCTGGGGTACTCAGAGAGGGCTCCATGCAAAAGAGAGCTTGAGATTAGCCTGAGGAGCAGTAGACTTTGGATAAGTGGGTAGGGCATTCCAAGTTCGAAACCATCTTCTGCAAAGTTTGGAGGTTGGAATGAAGTTTGGCGAAGTGAGTGAACAGGTCAGAACTCGAGACTCATGTTGGTTGAATAGTGAAGTTGAGACACTATTATGAATCCTGAGAGCTAGGATGGGGCTTCATTCTCTACCCAGTGTTCAGCAAAGGTTCACCCAGAGGAGAACACAAGGAAAGCTGAGATAGATCATTTAGGGAAGATACTGGAGAAAAGGAGATTAAAAGATTATTGAAATAATCATTACTCTAGGTACTCAGACCAGTACTGTGAGAGTGGTGATGAGTTACAAACAAAAATGAAACAAAATTAAACAGAAAACTGAGTAGAAATAAAAGACATTTTCAAAGAAACAAATGCTGACTTACGATGATGGATGATGGATCATAAACTTAGTTGCTAAGAGACTCCCCAAAGACCAGGACCTTTCTCATGCTTCTGAACTGTTCTGAGGAAAAACGGTATTTTGTTGACTTTGGAGGCAGATTCCAACAGATCTGAAATGCCTTTCTCATGGCCTCTTTACTATTTATGTCTGTTTTCTCTGTTTCTATGAAATTCAGTAGTTCCTCAACAGCCAAGGAATGTGTCAGGCAGATCTGGAAACATCTATTACTATCTTTAATTAGGAAAGAGGATTAACTGAAGTCATTTTGTTGGCATATTAACCCCAGTATTTAGCAAACCACCACTGCCCCATTCTAGACACTGAGCAGATGATACCTATTTTGCCCACTGATGAATCACTGTTCTTTATTATGTGCAAGGAAATATGTAGGCCAGGGTGTCCTCCATCCAGGATGAAGGCAGACCATCCATCATCAAATTGGCGTTTCTGGGAACCTACTTTGTGCTTATTTTCTAATGGGGGTTGTCAAGAAAATATCCTTGAGTAGAAGGAATAAGAAATGACTGGATAACTGGTCATATTTTCTAAAGAAGGAAAGGAAGTTGAGATAAATGTTGGGATGAATGGTAGATTTGGAATTTTCCCAGTGAACTAAAGGCTGGGTGAAAAGTATTTTAGAGTTCAAGGTGACAGAATGCAATGAGAGCCCTCAAGGACATTCTCTGGGTGGGTCTAGACTTTACATGCACTGCCTCACTAACTCCTCATATCAACCACATGTTGAAGGAATTAGTGTCCTTATTATGGAGGAGAAAGCCAAGTTCAAGGTAGGAAGTTGAACCATACTTCAAATTTAGATCTATTGGACTTCCCAATACACCAAACTCCCATGATATACCAGAAAGGACATGAGTTACTTTTGTTGCTTTGTTGACTTTTACCAAAAAAACCTAGATTCAAGTTCAGATGTTACCAATTTCTGAGTCCTGAAAGCCAATCACTTATATTATATGAGCCTTTTCCTCCACTATAAAAGAGGACAGATAATGATAAAATGTACTTCCCAGATTTGAGAAAGGATCACATGAGATCTGAACATTCTTTGTGAACTATAGAATGAAGTGGATGCTAAAGAGGTTCTTCTTATTATTTCTTTCATTTTGATTCTGGTGGGAGAAGGACCAGCTTTCTATCACTAAGATGGATTGTAAGGGTTATTTTAGGCAGCTGCTGTGGGCAGCCCCTAATGACTGTAAATCAGACAGACACAAATTCCAGTCAGTGGACTTTTTTTTTAATCCTCACCTGAGGATATGTTGTTGTTGTTTTTTATTGGTTTTTAGAGACAGAGGGAGGGATGGAGGGAGGGAGGGAGGGAGAGAGAGAGAGAGAGAGAGAGAGAGAGAGAGAGAGAGAAATATTGATGTGAGAGAGAAACATTGAACAGTTGCCTCCTCTACGCTCCGACCAGAGAACGAACCCGCAAACTAGGTATGTGCCCTGACCAGGAATCAAACTTGAAACATTTGGGGGTATGGAACCACACTCCAACCAACCACCCAACCAAGGCAGGCAATGGACTTTTATTTGACAGTAGGGAGCCCCTACCAATGGTAAAGCTTATAAAATAGTAGAAAATGTGCCCCCCCCCCCCAACACACACACACAGTAGTGGTGATTCCTAAATGTGTTAACATTATTTTAAATTTTTAATTAAAATATACACTGAAGTATATATGGATATATATTTTTAATTATTTCTTTTTATTAAAATACATTCTTATATATTTGAAACAACGTGGATGTTATAATTGCTATCATTATTCTCTGGTATTAACTGCATTAATGAGTGCTTACTAGTTCTGGGCCTTTTGCTAAGCACTTGCTATTTTACTGATTTTTTTATACAATTTTATTATCCCTATTTTAAAGTCAAAGAAACCACAGCTCAAAAGTTTAAAGCACTTTTCCCAGGCAGACACTTACTCCAAAGACAGGGTATGAGAAAGTGTCCTGAGGAATCAATTCCAGGCCAGATCAACAGCAGCCAGCTAATCCAGAGATCTGCAGAGATGCCCTTGACCAACATCAAAGAAAAAGATTTCTGCAGAGGAAAGGACCAACATTCTAATAGAAGAGATAGACAATCAACAAATCTGAATAGGATAGAAACAAACAAACCGGGATAGGATGGGCAGTATATAGAATAGGACTGGACAACAGAACAGAAGTGGAAGAAATAAATCACATTAGGACCACATGTCTGTAGTCCACTGATAAAAACACCCATTGGATGGGAGCTCAGAGGGGCACATCTTGCTTAACAGTCCTTACACATTCCAATACGAACAGTATTTGGTAACTTACACAGAGATGACAGGCATCCACTAGACCTCTCTCTCATGGCCTGGCAGTGGCTTTCGATAAATTACCAGGGGACCGCCTGTGGAGTCTTTGAGAAAGAATTTTACAATCATTTACTACAGTCTGCACAAGTACAGGAAAGTAGTAAAGCAACATCTAAGGGATGTATCTTTCATCCTGATATTTAAAATCTTCTCATTTATACCGCTAGCATAGAGCTTCACAATTAAGGAACATATCCAGGAAACAATATGAGCCTGATTAGAAACACTGTCCTTCCCCTAATTCTATAATCTAGAGGAGTGATTTAATGCATGGACTCGAGCAACCTTGGACAAGTGACTTGCCATCTCCACATCTGTTTCTCACTCCGTAAAATGGGTTCTCATGGGGATTGAATGAATTGTTATTGGTAAAATGCTTGTAGGGGTGCCTGAAACATGGTGAATCCTATCTAATAAAGAGGAGATATGCTAATTGACCCTCATGCCATTGCAAAGATGGCGGCACCCACAGCCAATAAGGAGGGAATATGCTAATTGACTGCCTCAAAGATGGCAGTGCCCACAGCCACAAGAGGGTCGGCAGGGGAGGGCAGTTCTGGGCCATCAGGCCAGTAGGGCAGGGCAGTTGGGGGTGACCAGGCCAGCAGAGGAGGGCAGTTGGGGCAGCCACGCCTGCAGGGGAGGGCAGTTGGGGGTAACCGGGCCAGCAGGGGAGGGCAATTGGGGGTGATCAGGCCGGCAGGGGTGCAGTTAGGCATCAATCAGGCTGGCAGGAGAGTGGTTAGGGAGTGATCAGGCTGGAAGGAGAGTGGTTAGGGAGTGATCAGGCTGGAAGGCAGAAGCGGTTAGGGGCAATCAGGCAGGCAGGCAGGCGAGTGGTTGGGAGCCAGCAGTCTTGGATTGTGAGAGGGATGTCCGACAATCGGCAGTCGGACATCCCCCGAGGGGTCCCAGATTAGAGAGGGTGCAGGCTGGTCTGAGGGACACCCTCCCCTCCAGTGCACGAATTTCGTGCACCAGGCCTCTAGTTTATATATAAGTATCAGCCATTATTGTTATTGTTGTTGCACTTTAGTTAATTTTTTGCATATCTTTTAGCTCCAACTGGTTGGAAGTTTCCTGAGGTAATAGACCACCTTTATAAACCTTTTATATTCCCAACCACAGTGTCTGACATATGTAAGTTCACAATTAGGGGCATATGAATGAGTTGTTGATCTTGGCTGATGGAATGTTCTACACTTAAACTCTTTCCAATATTGAAACCTACCTAACCTTACCATGGGAAACACGTTGGCACCGGTATATACAACACGTGGATACCAGAGTAAATCCTATAATGATAAACATCGCCATCTCTGTTAGACAGATTCAGACTCTGAGCCACAAGGAGTTATGTGGTTTACCTGTGATTACACAGCAAGGTGAAAGGAGTCACAGTAAATACACTTCCAGAAAGGCATAAAAATGTGCTTTTTGAATCCTGCATGTTTAGGTATATGTTTGGACTAGTGGCCCAGTGCACGAAATTAGTGCACATTAAAAGGGAATTAATTAGAGGAAATATTTTAATATTGCCTTTGCCCTTTCTCTATAATAGAAGTGTCAGAGATGAAAGAAAATTAGTAAAGTGTATATGAAAATCTCCCTCCTGTCAGAGTCTTGGATGTGCCGCGGGACCTAGAGTTAAGTTCCCACCCACCTGCGTGCGCCTCCAAATCACACGAGACCCAGACCCAGCCGGCCCCACCCCCATAAAGCCCCGCAGGGTGGGGGGCGCAGCTTCAGGTCCCCTATCAAGCCCCACTGGGCAGGGGGTGCAGCCTTAGGTCCCCCGTCAAGCCCCACTGGGCAGGGAGCATGGCCTCAGGTCCCCTGGCCTAATGCTGGGGCCAGGGGCATGGCCTCAGGTCCCCTGGCCCCAGTGCCAGGGCGGGAGGCGCAGCGTCAGGTGCCCTGGCCCGGCCTCTGGTCCCCCAGCCCCGGCACAAGAGCACGAGGGTGTGATGACCATTTGCATATTAGCTCTTTATTATATAGGCTACTTCACAGATAAAAATAAACCAGAACAATTAAAAACTCTTTTTAGCAAACACCCCATCTAATTCAAAACTTGGCTTTTTAAGTTTTATGGCTACAAAGAACATGCTTAAGTTGCTTTAGAATCTATCTACAGATTTTACTGGACCCCCATCTCCTCTCCCCAAAGTCACCCTAAAAATCCTCCTGGCATCTATGATGCATACCTGGACTAGAAATATCATTTTAAGGTGTCACTTGATTTTTAAGAAGCTTAAAGTTTCAAAATATTAGTATTTCATGGTTACTCCAAAGTCATTCAAGCTAATACATTTTGTATTCTTTTTTGTTTTCTCCATCCTCTTTTAAAAACATCCCACCAACCCCACCTACTAACAGGAATCCTGGAGAAGGAACGAGCCAGGCGCCTCATTCACAACTACAACCTCATTTACAACCTGTCCCTGAGCCCTCGGAAAATCGACCAGGCCTTGAGGAGATTCCGTTCCGGAGAAAATATGCTCTTGGAACCAGCACTCCGGTACTTAAAGGAGCTATGATAACAAGCCCATATTGTGAGAACAGATGTTTCCTTTATCTCCCTTTTTACCCACACACGTGTTGATCCCCAGCCCGAGTGTAGTGGTGGAGGCAGGCGCTGTCAGGGTGCAGGCCAATGCAGCTAATGTAGATGCTTTGGACTTGGCCTTGGTTTCTGGCTGTGATGCTCGCTCATAAGCAGCTCAAAGTGATCCGAGAAAGTCAGGTTTTCTCTTCTGAGGTGGCAAGAATCCAATTTCTTAAAATCCCCTTCTATTCTAATAAAGCTTATTATGAATATTACATATTTTTTTTCTACATTGCCGATCAAGCTGTGTTTTTGCAAACCCTGCATTTTCATATCGTAAAAAACAGGCTAGATGTTGTCAATTCCCCAGAATGCCTGTCACATAATTGATCTAAATACATCGTTGTTGGATAAGTTACTGTTCTGGAAAAGATTTCCACGTTATAGGAAAAATAAAACTATTAACAATATATTATCTTACTACTAAGAAGTAGAATTCCAACTGAGGTTTTCTGAACAAGCCTAGTGTTTTCTCTAGTACATAACTAGATAATGTTACACTGTCTCCAGGGATGTTTTCCCAGAGTACTGGATAGAAGTTTTGAGGAGGGACTCCTGGGACAAAGAATTCTAGAAATAGGTAGCATTTTCTTCACTTCTTTTGGCAGAAAAATCAAGTAAAACTTTACAGCAATTTTCAGTTCTTCTATCATTAACATCCCCCCACCCTCAACTCTGCACCTCCCACACCAACACACACTTACACACTTACACACACCACAGGTTGCACGAGCTTATTGATGAACACTGGTCCAGGACTTCAGATACAAATATGTTTCCAGGACCATCATTAATGCCGAGTGACCTGGATCCTGGTTTTCTCATCTGCATGGACGAGTTGGTTTTAAGGGAAAAAGCAAACAGAAAGCTCTCTGAGTACCCTCTTTTATCCATTGTATACAGCAGGTGTCTCATAAAGTCTTTTGAACAAAACCTTATGAACAAAATAATTTGGATCCACTAACATAAACGACCTCTAAGGGCCCTCTGGTCTAACCTGCTTTCATTTTTATAATCCTCGAGTTGCCCAGAGAAATGCTTCTGGAGGCAGACTGATCACCTCTCTAACATTCTAGAACCCTTCGACCTACTAGCTGCCTTTTAGGCCAGAGAAGTAAGTCAACAGATGTGACTTTCTCATGCTAAAAATACCAAATGAGGAAAATTAGAATGTTAGATCAAACAATTCAACATGCACGAGGCAACTACTGTGCACTAGGAACTTGACATATTTTGTTTCACTCAACTCTGACAATGCAATAAGGCAGTTCTTACAGCTCCATTTCACAGATGGGGAAACAGAGCCTCAGGGAAGTGAAAAGAAAGATGCTGGGTTGGGCCTGACCTGATGACAATTGGCCAGATGTATAGGGCATTTTGAAAGCACTAGTCACATGATACTTAAGATACATCTCTGTGGGGGAATGGATTGGAAAAGGGATTGAGGTAAAGGAAGGCCCTGAACATGAAGCTGGGGTTATCAGACTAAATCATAAGGTCCTGAAGGGCAATGATTATACCTGGCTCAATTCTTATGTCCAGCATCTAGTATAGCTCCCAATAGATGAGAACCTCAGCACCCACCAAGTCAGACAACTGGAGGGGACTCCATTGACATAGCATGAAAGGTGTCCCCAGACCTAGATGACTACAGATGGTACATACCCTGTACTTCTGTCGTGTTGATTGGCTCTCCCTGAGCTTCAGTTTTTCCACCTGTAAAGTGGGAGTAATCTTATCTTTACAGAGGAGTGTTATAAACCTTGAAGGCCATGTCGTTTGAACAATTCCTTGCACACGGTAGAGATGGACCTTTCTTATGTCCCTTCCGTTAGCTGCTGAGAATCAGGAAGCTTGAACAACAGTCTGTGTGAGATGGCATATGGAGGTGAAGTTTCTGCTACAGCAAAATAAATTTTGAAATATATCTGCCTTCTAAAGCCAAGTGGGCATTGCTCTTGCATCAACTCCTATCTGAGAATATCCACTACTTTACCCAACATCTGTTGCATGTGTTTGTGTGTCTGTGCGCAGACATCCAAGACTTGCTCTTTGCAGAAGTACATATTCATTAGTTTTTCTCTAAGTAAACACTAGAAGAACAAAAATTCCACTTTAGTCATAGAGAAAAGTTTAGATACCAAGTTGACAATGTAGAGGTTAAATCAACAAACCAAACCCCTGGACACAAACAGGAAAATGCTATGAGGTCATCACACTTCAAAATATTGTTGTGACCTCTATGCTAGGAGTTCTCCATGGTTTGCTTATGAAAAAACCTTTTATTTCTCTCTCTCTCTTTCTTCTCAGATCAGTGGTGTTTTGTATACTCCTCATGGCTGTGTCATTGTGAAGTTCTAACAAACACAGTAGAGGGTGTCTGTGGTCTTGACCAACTTTCTCTAGCCAAATCTTTTCAAGTGAGTGCCTGTGTGCAGTGGACTGGTTAACTTCCTATATGTTCTGGAGATACATGGTGTCACCTGTGTCTTCCCCAAATGTTCGGAAGCCTCAGCTTCTGAAGACAGAAAGAGCACTGAAGACAGGCACTGGGTCTCCCTAGCTGGGCAGACTCTTTCCCAGATGTGTGATGCTGAGCAATTCACTGCTTACTCTTGTGGTAAGAAGATCATGCTTCCAAATTGCCCAGCATTATTCCTGGTGCATAGACATGCTCCATAAAGGGAAATTGGCTTAGTACTTTACTCTTAGACAGTATTTTGATTTACCCTATTCAATAGGCCAAATCATTAGTTGTCTTTTTCAGGTACAGACACCTTCCAAGCCCACAGTTGGCTCACTGATAATGGGATCCTGATAAACTATATCCTCCACATTCCTGCTCCTCATTCTCTCACCTGCACTTGTCTTCACTATAACCCAGCTAGGTTGGTATTACTATGCCCATTGTACAGATGAGAAACTGAGGCTTAAGGTGATAAATGTACTTGCCTAAGGACTTACAGCACGGAAGAGACTAAGCAAGGGTTAGAATCCGGTGCACACTTCAACAGTGCTCTCTGGGTCACAGTAAGAGCAAATAACCCACAAATTTCTCTTTACTATGTGAGGTCTGTCTCCCTAACAAGTCTCAAGGTTACTCCAAGCCAGGACCAAGGTCTTGCTCACTTTTGTCCCCAGCACAGAACCCAGATTCTCCAGTAAGTGGGCACCTGGAAAACATCTGTTGAATAAAGCTCTCACATAAACATTTTGAAAACTCCACAGCTTTCACCCTCTTCTAGTTCTCCCATCCCCATGACTGCCTTCTGGGGACTGGAATAAAGGGTGTTTTCAGAATGCTCGACGTGGTTTGTTCACACAAGCAGAAGTACAACTGTACGGAGCACACTGTCCAAAAGGTTTGCTAAGTGCTCACTGACTCTTCAAAGGAATTTCCCAAGATTATTAAGAGAAACAATAACAGAGTTTGATATTCTAATTGGGATCAGAAATTGGACAGCTTTGGAGCTGGTCAGAGAACTGTGAAGCTCTGAACACAAATGCCTTTCTTCTCTCCCTCTCCTCGCTCCCCCCTCTTGTTAGAGCCTTTCAGCTACAGTTCCAAGGCTCCTTAGCAACAAAGGCGGGGTTCCCAGAGCTGGGGTGCCTCAGGAATGCCAGCCGTTCCCCTCATTAGCATTCAGAGCCCCTCATCTGCCTGCACAGTTGGCTGAGGGACTGTGCAAAAGGCCAAGCGGCTTGGGGGAGGACCAGCATTTAGCGTGGCTTGTTGGGAAATGGGAAGCCTCCACAAAGAGTTTCCAAACAAAAGGCATCAATATTATTTGTGGAGACATCAGACTGCCTGGGGCACAATATGGTTCTGGCAGGGCCACATGCTCTCTCCCCAAGTTCTGTGTGAAGGCTTGGTTGGGCCTCCCCAGACACATCTTGGCCCTGAATGCCAATGTGTTGAAAGGTCTCCCTCCTCCTCCCCTCCTTCCAAGTCTCTCCTCAGACTCAGTTTATCCAGGTTGGACAATGGGTTGACTCTAACTGTCAGTGGGAGTGCCCAGGGGACAGGTGTTGATAGAGGGTAAATGGTCAGATGGTAGAACAATTGTGAACAGATGGCTCTGCTGGGAATGGATTCCAGAATAATTCACAAGCAGATTGAACTCTGACAAAGACTCATCTGATGGAAAGCAATTGGCACCTTGTACCAAGCCCTTGCTCAAAACACTTATCCTGCTCCCCACACAATCTTCAACAGCGCCAGGAGGGGATGGCTACCCAGATTCTGTCTCACAGGAATTACAAAACACTGATCAGTAGGCCACTTCCTAGAAGATGCCAACCAGCAAAGCTATTTCTCAACAGTCTCATGGCAACAACCCTAAGCAGAGTTTCCTTCAGCCTTCCTAGGTTTGAACACATTCAGATGTGGGCCTCATTACTTGTCATCATTCTCCTCTCTAGGCAGCTCCAGCTCCAATTTGTTTTGCTAAAATTGATCTCTCTTTTAATCCACTCACTACCCTTCCTTATGGCCAAAGAGAATGTAAAGTTTGATCAATAATTGCAACAATGATTGTAGAAACCCTGGACCTTCTAGACATCAGAGAGAGACAGAGAGAGAGAGAGGGGGAGAGAGAGAGGGAGAGAACTTTCCTCTAGAAGTGACTTGAGTTGGGGAGGAGGCATTCTCTTTGTGTGCATGTCTGCCTCTGTGTCTAAATTCCCCCTTTTTATAAGGACAGCAGTCATATTAAATTGGAGCCCACCATAACGGCCTCATTTTAGTTTGATGACTTCTGTACAGATACTGGTTGAAGATAAGGCCACATTCTGAGGTACTGGGGGTTAGGACTCCAATGTATCTTTTATGGGGGGATACAATTCAGCCCATAATACCAAGTAAGTAAATAATTGTCTGTGTGTGATAAGTATGTGTTCCTATATTTTCCCTGGGAAGGAGGAGGGAACAATGAGAATTAAATGTCTTCACCTGAGTGGATTAGCGAGGGTTCCCTGAAGGAGAAGACATTGTGCTCACCCTGGGGTACTGAGATAGATTTTTCCAGGTGAGTAAAGAGAAATGATGTTACCAGGAAAGGAAAGAGCATGTCCAAGCCACCATATCTAATCTCTTTTCCACCTCACTGTTTTTCAAGATTTGCTATCCTCTCCTCTCAACACACACACACACACACCCTAGTTTGTATAGACTCTTCTCTCACCTTCATAGGCCAGGATTTGGGATTCTATTCCTCATTAAGGGTGCTGTACTCCAGAGACTATTGGACTCAGGGCTCCAGGGATGTTGAGAGCAGTCCCAGGTGAGCAGAACATTACCTCTAACAGTCACAAGACTAGAAATCCAATCCCCTATTTAATGATGAGTGACTGCCAACAACTGAAGGTATGACTTTCCCTAGAAATTGGTTGGTAATGTCATAGGACCTTCCAGTGGCCTAACCCCAAAGGGTAGGAATTCTGGCTCCCCTCTCTGATATATTATAATGTTTTCAAAATAACTATTGTCCAAAAATGTGTCTTCTCCCTAGGAGATACTTCCTTACCTCATTGATACCAGGCTTAACCTGTGACTTTTCACTCTTCTCCCACTGAGAGAATTGTCAACACCATCCTGTCAACCCCAATCACTTACTCGGGTCATTAAAGTTGGGTAGAAGAAACATGTCCCTCCTAACAATAGCTTAAAAAGATATTGTCTGGTTCTTCTATGTTCTCTTTTTCTTCAACCACAAGCTAGCAGTCTCTCAGAGAGCAGCCTAGGACCTGGAGTAAAGGCAACATGGAGCAAAGCAGAAATCAACATTTTATATGTATACTAGAGGCCCAGTGCACAAATTTGTGCATGGGTGGGGTCCCTTAGCCTGGCCGGTGATTGGGACCGATGAGAGCCAATCAGGGTTGGCCAGCTGAAATGAAGGATGTCAGAAGGTTGGCTGGCTGCAGGAGGTTGGCTATGGGAGCACACTGACCACCAGGGGGCATCTCCTGCATTGAGCATCTGCCTCCTTGTGGTCAGTGTGCATCATAGCAACTGGTCGACCAGTTGTTTGGTCATTTGGTCATTCGGTCATTTGGTCATTCGGTCGCTTAGACTTTATATATATAGATAAACTTTGAGCACAAAGAAAAACTAAGCCACTAAGAATTTGGGATTGTTTGTTACCGTGGCAACACTTGCCTAAACTGACTGCTTCACCCTGGCAAGTAATAGGAAGAGTGAAATAACTACCAATAATAGCCCTTGGAACTCAGCTGTGTGAAATTGCATATCCAGACTCTTCTAGTTTTCTCTCTTCTGCTCAGTCATGGAACCTTTCTTTCAGACATTACAGCAGAGATAGTTAGCTGTCCACCAAAATTTGTATTCCCTGACCCATAATGGGGAGTTCAAAGTGAAAAGTAGCCATTTTGCAGAGACTACATTTTCCAGTATGCCTTGTAACTAGACACAACTTTGTGAATATCACCAGTGAAATAAAACGGAAATCAGATAGGTTACTTTGTGGCTGGATTTTTTAAACAGCAACTGGGTCTTCTTTTCTAACTCTTTGTCCCTCCACCATGTTCTTAATGATGAAAACCACTCTTCTTTACTTAGTTTCTAATTTCTATAGATCTACGTTTCTCAGAATGTGTTCCCTGGATCACTAAGACCATGTGGTGCTTCTCTAGACAGGTGTTCCATATTCAAGAAAATTTGGGAAGCACCATAGGCTATATGTTTTCTCCCTTAGTGAGTCTGAATGCCCAATGAACAAACAATTAAAACAAAAACAAAAAAGCCTCTCTTACCCTTAATTATTTCAAACTTATCTGAGCAACCTACTTTTATTTTCAATTAACATTTTGACATCCTTCAAAACTAGCATTCTATGCAAGACACTGTAAGAAATGATGTCTTAAGTGAAGTTATAATACCGTAAGTTATACAAGCCAGCTACCGTACTTATTTATTTGGAAAATACACATAAAGCATAAACTATGTCTTGGGCCCTGTGCTGCCAAATCATCAGGGTTATGAATAGGGCCTGGCCTATAGAGGATACAAAATAAATGTCTTTGTATAAATGAAAAAAGTGTAACAAAACTGCATAATGACTAAATGGCTACCCATTACCCATCAAATGAGACTGACTGTAGCTTGGCTGATAACTGGCTAGAAATAATCATCTCACTGCATTCCTTTGTCTCTCCATTTCCCACCTCTCCTGCCTCATTTGCCTCTATTTCCCCATCTTTATTTCAGTTACATGGACCACTCCCAGCTTCCTAAAGATATTATGCATGTTTGTGATTTTTTTTGCCTCTGCACATGCAATTTCCTTTTCTTGCAATACCCTTTTTACTTACTCTTAGTTATTAAATTCCGTTTCATTCTGCACAATCAAAATTATATGTGCCTTAGTAGGTAATCCAAACCCTGACCAACACCCTCCATTTTTAACTTCATATTAGTGTGTCTCTAAGTAAATCTCTAAGTAAGTAGCCCCTCCCAAATGATCCCTCTCGACCTCAGAATACTCCTACAGAACTGACCTTGGTTAACAACACTTCCCATCCCTTAGCCATGGCACCACCTGCCCTCATAGTCAGCATGTGGGCGAAAGAGTGAAGGAACAGAAAGGCAGGTAGGAGAGGTGTTCTGCTCCTCTTTAGGTCTAAGAGTGGTGGGAGGAATGGGGAATTATAAGGAGATCAATTTTTTTTCAACTAATAATTATAATTGTTAGTGGACTGCTTTATAAAGCTGATAGTTTTCTGTCCTCAGAAGCACTCAAGATGGATGAAAATATGTCAGTGATGGAAAGATGAGTGGTCCCTCCCATGTAGAGAATACTTTGAGTGACAAAATATTCCAACTAATGAAGCATCTGAAAGGTTGCCATGTCTTGGCCACCTTATCTCAATGGCAGAAAAAGAGAGAAGGTACCACCACCCCCAGATTGGATTTGTCTCTTCTGTTCTTTTTTAACAATCACAGTTATAATCACATCAATGTCTTCAGTTGACTTGAGGGCCACAGACTCAGTCTATTAAGACCTTTGCTATGCTCAGGCAAACCTAAAACAAAGGCCTGTGTACAGTGGGAGCTTCCAGAGCCTGAGATCCAATGTAAATCCTGCCTCTTTTTTAAAAAATATTTTATTGATATTTTACAGAGAGAAAGGGTGAGGAATAGAGAGTTAGAAACATCAATGAGAGAGAAACATCGATCAGCTGCCTCCTGCACAGCCCCCACTGGGGATGTGCCCACAACCAAGGCACATGCCCCTGACCAGAACCAAACCTGGGACCCTTGAGTCCACAGGCCAATGCTCCATCCACTGAGCCAAACCGGTTAGGGCATAAATCCTGCCTCTTAAAGGAGCATTTGTGGCTCATTATTCCCCCACCTCCTGAGGGAATTTCCCTTCTCTCCAGGTCCACTGTGATGCATTGCCTAGGGCATGTCTCCATGCATGCCCGCTACCCTCAGAACAACACACAAGAGCAGGCTAAGGGTAGGGTGAGACATGGGAAGCATGGTGACCATTTTGCAGATGAGGGTGTGACTTTGCTAAAAGTCCAGCAGGAGTTGGAGATAGAGGTGAAGACCTGCCTTCTCTCAGCACAGTTCTTAGTGGCCATCTCTTGTCAGACTTGCCAGTCCTACTCCATCTTGGCTTATTATCCACCTGCCAGTAGCAGGTCTGCCCCATTCCGAGAGCCTGACTGGCAGGGTGCAAGGAACTGCGTAACCACACACCAGTGTGGCTTGGGATTTGTTTCCTGCTGCCTTGTGCCAAGGTTCACTGGACCCAAAGGAAGGGGAAAAGAATGATCCCTTAAATACACACTCTGGGCCAGGTTTTGTGACCGTACACATCACTCATGACAGGCCTCAGAGGTGGGAATTATGAATGAAGAGCTGAGACTCAGAGGCTCAGCAAGAGTGGTAATTAGAGCCAGGATTTGAACACAGCCCTTCCCAGCTCCAACCTACCCTGGGTTGCCTGTAGAAGCCAGTAAAGGCCTGAATTGCTTCTTTCTGGAGCTTCTAATTACCCTGAGTTTCTTGTGTCTAGGGAGGGAAGAGAGGAGCTCAGCCCTGTATAGTTCTCTCTTTTTTATTTAAAAAGTATTTCTGAGAACCTACTATGGCCAGGCCTCAGTAAACAGTTTGAATGGACTTCCTAAGATTTTTACAAACTGCCTAGATAACAGTCTTGTCCAAATACCACTGACTAACTCGAACTTCCTTCCCGTACTGGTCCCTCTCTGGAATTGCATCGTTGGTAGCTTCCTTCCCTGGAACTGATCAGGTCAGAACGCGCATGTCCACTCCCATCTACCTCTGTCCCAGCTCAGTCCTCCTCACTCTGAGAAGGCCACTCAGCCAGCACCATGGTTTCCCTCAGCCCTCTCTGGGATGCAGATGAGACATTCATGACTTACTCCTAAATGGGTGACTTCTTTGTTTTCTGAGGCCATCATGAATACCACAGACATACCATATGGATGCTTGAGCAGATAGCACTTGTCATTCTTATCCATCCAATCATTCAGTTACTCACTCATCGGTTTAACAAATACAAACTCCCCACTGTGCCTGGAGCTGTGCTGGGTACCAGGCATTCAGAGATGAGTGAAGTAGGGCTCATAATCAGTTAGTGAAGGCAGACACTGAAGGTGTTGAGTACAACAGAGTGTAGGTGCTACATGAGGGGAGAGCCGGGAGTATTTGGCCACAGCACAGGGGCACACAGCTCAGCCCAGTGACAGGAACACCCCTGTTGTCAGGAAAGTCTTCCTAGAATATTTATAACTGAGGTGCACCTGGCACAGGAGAAGCAATTGGTCAAAATGGGGTGAGAAGTGGGGCCCTAGAGTGTGGCAGGGCTGAGTTTTTTGGGTAGTCCAAGCAAGATGAGCAAAACCCCTAAGCCATGAACCCAGTCTTTGTTCTGAGTACTGGCAACTCTGGTTACATACATCTGAAGCATGATGTGAGGGTGAAGAAGCTGGATAAGGTAGGCTCAGATCTGGAAGGCTCTTGATGCCCTGCTAAGACTCCAGGTAGAGGGCAACAGGCTGTGATGTGATTGGACGAATGTTTTGATTGCTGGGGAGCACATGGGGGAAACTCTGAGATGTAAGAATAGAGGCAGGAAAAACTCTTACTGTCTATTGTATGACTTGGGTAAGTTATTTAATATCATTGAATTTCAGGTAAAGTACCTCCTTTGCAGGATCATCAAAAGGGCTGCATATAAGGTGTAGAAAACACTATGCACAGTGAGTAACACTAAACAGGTCTCCTAAGGTGGCAGTTAGGTATTTTATAACGTCCATGTCCTATAATAACCTCATCACAAAGACAAAGGACCTTGCAACGGAGAACAGCCTTTCTTAGGAAGGGCATGAGGGATAATGCCAGCAGCAGAACAGCTTCAAGGGAGTCACTGACACTGATGCACACACACGAGTAAATAATTTATGTGTTTGGACCATTTTTTAAAAGCCCCATTATTATTCCTACTCCGTGCCTCACAGTGACGCTGGTAGGCACAGTGCATTAGTTAATTTCATGGCCCTGTTGTGAATCTTACCATATTTCATCCCCCTAATTCAAAATACTCATTCCAAGTGGCTCCAACTTCACAAATAAATAATTCCTGTTGGAAAATGGAGTTTTTCCATCTGCCCAGCCTATTTTCCATCTGTTCCTACGAGCTCAGGGTAGGACGGGGCTGGGTCTTGAGGCCCCGTTGATTAGTCCTGATTTAGGAAGGAATGACATTCTCCCAGATGGATTGTGCATTAGTGATAAAGATTAGTTTCCACTGTTATTAGTTACTATGTTAGGAGACAGTTTGAGAGATCTGGAAGAGGATCAAAAAGCACATGCTAGATAGAAAGGAGAGAAAAGTCACACTGACTTCGCTCCCACCATGCAGGTGACATCCTTCCGGGTGCTGTACCATTGTAACACCCGAAGGTAGATGTGATTATGCCCATCTGACGAGTGAGGGAACTGAGGGTCAGAGGAGCTTAAAAACTTGCCTCAGATCATGTAAGTTGTAAATACGGAAGCTGAGACTGATTCCAAACCTCAGACTCTTTCCACAACCCCAGAGATTTCAAATGAGCACTGTGAGTTTTGAATGAAAAGTACGTTGACCAAAGAATTGTGATATTGTTATTTCAATAACCCTGTCATATCCACAATAGAAGAGTACCCATGCATTGCAGGTAATCTATTTTTAGGCTTTTACACTGACTCAAAAAGAACATGGACTATGAGTTAGGAAACGTGGACTTGATTTCAGATTCCCAACTTATTATCTTAATGGCAAAGACAAATCGCTGAATTGTCTGAGCCTTGGTTCCCTCAACTGGAAAGGGATGACTGTTTTATGTTGTCTCTTCAGTCAGCTTCACAAGGTCTGGAAAGGAACCTCTATAAGAAGCAAGTAAGAATATAGAAGGGAGTACAACTCGTCAATGGTCAAGTTCTATGGAAATATTAGATGACATTTTCATTTCTGTGCCTACTTGTAACAATATGCTTGCCTGCAACAAGATAAGAAACTTGTGTCAGGATATAAATCTGTGCAATGCTTTCTTCACTGAGAAAGTCTGGCCACAACATACATATATTAGCTGAACTAAACAGTTAGCTTGGTGATGTAGTTCATTTACTTCATCATGGACTATAAGTAATCAATCCATAGACTGACACCAGTCGGTGACCCAAACATTGAGTCTTGTCATCTAGTCTATCTTGAGGAAAGCAGATGGTGAAAGCACTGAAGTCTCAGCTCACTGCTTATGAGCTTTGTGTGACAATGATCAAGTTATTTAATCTGCTGTGCCTCGGTTTCCTTTTCCATAAAATGGAGTAAACAATACTAAATTCATAAGGTAGTTGTGAAGATGAAATGAGAATACATCTGACTGTGTATAACAGGGCCTGGAACATAATAGCTAGTGAAAAAAATGTTGTTTATTATTATTATCATCATAATCATCATCATCAACCTAAAGCATCTGCCCTTCTGGTCTACCATAGTGTGTGTGTTCCCACCATTAGAGGTTTTGTCTTACTAGTATTGTCACATCTTAAGGGGGCTGTGGTGCTGCTGGCATCTAGTGAGCTGAGGTCAGAGATGCTGCTAAACAGTACACAATGCACAAGACAGTTCCCCACAACGAGGATTATCCAACCCGAAATGTCAATAGAACCTTGCCTTAGAGTCATTCCTTTGGGTTGAGGTCTCCTGCCACCAGATCAAGATTTAATAACAGACTTGA
>NW_005871216.1:2785131-2786376 GCF_000147115.1 Myotis lucifugus | reverse complement strand
GGCTGAGAGTCTCAAGTAAGGGAGAAGCCAGTGTAGCCCAAGGCACCTGTGGCTCAGAGACTAGGCTTTTCTATCTCCTGACCCCTCACCCAGACAGAGCCTGGCACGAGGGAGAGAGGTGTGCAGGAAGTGTGTAGTCGTGAAAAGCAGGCTTTGGACTGAGTCTTGCTTTCTGACATTTTCTCTGTGTTATTAGCCAACCATATGAAGCCTAGATTATTAGCACTGTTTAGAATACTTCAGGACTAAATTTGGGAAGCTCATTCTCTCTCTCTCTATCTCTATCTCTATCTCTATCTCTATCTCTATCTCTATCTCTATCTCTCTCCTCCCCCCCTCAGATTTCCCACTAATAAAATAATGGTAATAAAATGTACTTACCACACAGAACTGTTTACAAGACTGAATGGGATCAAGAGTACAAATATCATCAGCAAGGCATTTTGCTAATAATAGTTAAGAGTGCAATTATTAGCTGTGTGGCCTGGGGGAAGTTACTTCATGTCTCTGTGCCTCAGTTTCCTCATCTCCAAAACGGGCATAGTAATATTATTCCCTCTCTTACACCGCTGTTGTGAGAATTAAATGAACTAATATACACAAAGTACTTAGAATAGTGCCTGGCTCATGGCAAGTTTTAGGCAGAATGTTAGCTAATATTGTAACTAACCATCCTTGGTCCTTTTGGTTCTTCCTAGTGAAGTCTGAGAGCCAACCAAATGCAATATTACTAAGTCAGTCATAGAACTTTACAACGGCCAACAAGAAGAAGCCAGTTTCTTCCATGTCATCCTCTTGCCAAATCTCTATTTCAGGATTAGGAGACAACAGCTCTCTCTGCTGCCCAGAACTGCAACAGCACCGTCATCCTCCCTGACAGCTTCATTAATATTCTGTCCTTTCTGCCCTGCCAATCTTACCTCTTGAAAATGCGCTTCCCAGACTGATGAAATTGCTTCTATGTACTAATATCATCAGCAAAGCATTCTCCTAAGCAGCTGACTCATGACTTTTTTTCAATCAAAAGGAACCATCCTCCTAGGCTCTAGTTAGAATTTGAATAGCTGCCTGTTCTCCAGTTCCCATTAGGAAGCAACACTCTGGAGCCTCCATCACTGAGGAGGGCATTCTCCCCACGGGGATGGAAGCAGCGAAATTGGAGCATTATAACAAATTGTTCCCATCCAGCAATCACTTTGTAATGTGACTGTTTTCAAGGTAAACTCATTCATCTTGTTGAACAGA
>NW_005871216.1:2770798-2785031 GCF_000147115.1 Myotis lucifugus | reverse complement strand
GGGGAATAGAGCTCTGTCTTTGCATTTCTGACTCTCTTCAGAAACACTCTTCCAGATTCAGAGGTGAGCAAACAGGCTTTTTACCCACATGGATCCTATGGCCAGAGTAAAATAGGACATGGTGTCCCTATTCCCTCAGAAAGAAAACTAGAGATCATTGAAAACCTACTATGTCGGTCTTTTGTAAGTATTTTCTCTTCAATCCTGACAGCGGCCTTGTGAGCTAAAATTCACCATACCCAGTAATAGCTGCAGGAATGTGGGCCCAAGGTCATAGGATGACCTGTGCTAGAGCCAAGGATTTGAGCTTTTTTTCACAATATCACACTGCCTCCCAAAGACTCAAAACCATTCTGGGAAAACTGTGACCAACAAGTCGGTGAGATAACACTAGAAGTGATCAGGGAAGAGGAGCCTTCCATGTGTGGCTGGGAAACAAGGGGTTCCCCTATTCCTCTGTTCATGGGGAGCTTCTAAGTTTTCCACAGGAAGGACCCTCAGGTGCCCTGGAGCTGCCTTGAATATGAAAAACCTTCAAAGTAAGGGCATCTACTGGGAAGTTTCACCAAACATTTCAGGAAAAATAACATCAACTCTACACAAACTCTTCCAGAATATAGAATAAGAATCTCAATTAATTCTTGCTCATATAGATATGAATCACCATTCATTTTTTAGATTATCCAGATACCAAAACCAAAGACATTACAAACAAAAAACTTTACAGACCAATGTCCATCAGGAATATAAACCCAACATCCTTAACAAAATACTAGCAAATCAAATCAAATCTAATAACACATTAAAAGTATAATACCAAGTGAGGTTTCTCCTGGGAATGCAAGGCTGGTTCAATAATTAAAAAGCAATCAATGCAATTCACCCACATCAACAGACTAAAGAAGGAAAACCACATGATTACCGAAAATGATGGCGTCCAACTCTGGTGTTCTCCAGATGAGAGGCTTGAAAATATATTACCAGTGTTACAAGGTACTACCACATCTGGATTTAGACTCCATCTCTCCAGACCTCAGAGCTGTGTGGTGCTATCATCCATGCTGAGAGCCAGAGTCCTGATAGTATAGAGGACAGTCACTCGAGACTTCATTCACTGTGCTCACATGGCTAACTGAAATGAGGGAGTGAGAACAAGCTAGCTCTAGCCCATCCCACACTGGAAAATGCCTGAAGTTCATGTTCATCAGCACCAAATCCAGGGAGGGTCTCTTGGGGAGGGATTATGAATCTCCTAGAACTTTCTGAAGAGGTGGAAATTATAACTGTGGCAAATGTGATATGAAAAAAACACACTTGATAATTTGAGAAATGAGCCACAGTTACATTTCTTTTGAAACAGAGTTTTCTAAAAATCACAAATTTTCATTAAGATAGAAAAAAAAGGCTCTAAGCACTTTGGTAAAACTGAAGTGGCAGAACCCCTCAATTCTACCATTCTCACCCAGTTGGGGTCGGCTCAGCGACCTCACAAATGTTCACTTTTGTCAATACCCTTCATCAAACCATTTGGTAAGAAAATTCATTATTCTTCTTTAGTAATCTGATATCTTGGTCACAGTCACAAAACTGGTAGTTGTGATTATTCAAAAATAATGCCAAAACCAAAGTGTCTTATTTTTCTCCAGGCAAATTCTCAGTTGTTCTGTCCCTGGAAAACCCTCTCTCTGCCATTCCTTTCCCCAACACACACACACACACACACACACACACACACACACACACACACACACGTGAACACACACAGCTCTCCCTTCTCTGCCTCTTTCTCTCCCTGGGTCAGAACTCCTGGGCCAGGTGAGTACTATACACTTGTGTCACCAGGGCAATAACCTACTGCAAACCAGCCTCAGCCCAGCATCTTCCAAGTGAAGCAGAAAGGGATGTGCCTTTGCTCCATGCACTTCCTCTCAGGCTGGCCCCTTTAAGTGGACTCCAATTGTTTTTGAACTTTACAGTTTAAAAAGTACTCAAATTTTAATGCTCCCCATTATCTCATCACCCCAATTTACAGACAAGGCAGTGGAACTCACAGAGAGGGTGAGTTTCCTCCACTCTCCCCACTGTATATGACAGGGGCTATGACCTGGCACCACACTGCTGGGTGTACAAAGGTTTCATGGCACCAACTTCAAGGAGGGCACAGTCTCTTGGTGGCATCAGGAAAACATGTAAATAGCGACTTAATAATAGCAACCATTTAATGAGCCCTTCCTGTATTCCATGCACTGGGCTACGTATTTTTTCTTCAGCATCTCATTTCATCCACACAGCTACCCAGTGGAGTAAATGTGATCATGCCCATTTCAATAATGGGGGAAACGAAGCTGAGAGGTCATGGAACATGTCCAAAGTTACACATAACAAGGAAATGGCAGACTTGGGACATGAACTTGGGCCCAAGTCCAAAGCCTGGGCTCTCCACTTCACTTGGCTGGGTCTTGAAAAGTCAAGGGTCTCAAAAGAGACGCACACAGTATGTTGTGGGGTTAAGTGTGCGGTGAAATGGGGGTGTTAGGGAAGGGGTTTATGATTGAGAAGCGATCAAATTTTCTTGGGAGGGTATATCAGAGAAGATGACATGGGCAGCTAAGAGCTGTCTTGATTGATGAACTGAATTTGAAAAGGTGGAGATGGAAGAGAGACGGACACCAGGTTTCTAGGTGGCGGTGATGCTGCAAACAGAGGCTCGGAGGCAGGAACGTGTGCCTCGAATGCAGAGAATAAAATTTTGTTTTGAGGGAGGTCATGGGCACTTGCTGTCCTGGCCAATTGTGAGGTGTTTTACAAGAAATGTGACACTAATGGTAAAGATGGACATTTTCTTTCATGTCATTTTTATATAAATTATAGTCAAAATTATACCTAGAAATATCATAGCTTCTGCACTCAAGAAATTCGCCTTTTATCGGGAGGATAAACAAGCAATTGCAGCACAACAGTACATTCTAGGAAGGGTAGGCATGCTAGAGAGCGAGGTCGGGTGAGAACCGAGGGACGTGAGGGCATCACCCACACGACAAAGGCCGGGGTGCTGGATAGAGGCCACATCTGGTGCGAAGACGCAGCCAGGAGACAGCCGGTGGCTTGTTTGGGAGGCTGCAGGTGTGGAGCAGGGCAGAAGAGGGGAGAGCAGGTGGGAATTGATAACATGCGAGGCCAGAGGGGCCTGCGAGGGGTCAGCTCGTGATGAGACCGTGTGCTGTGTTAGAGAGAACGTGATCAGGTGCCCGGGCCCAGCGCTGGCACCGGCTGGCTTCCCACTGCAGTCAGCAAATCAATTACGCCCTCCACCGACTTTCGCCTCGTGTATTTAGAATGCAAGGAGCCCGCCTGCCAAACATCTGCTCTCGCTATTAAGCGTGCCATGGTAACCATTGCACTCCCCTGCGTCAGCGCCACCAGGATCGGTAATAATCACAAGTGTCAAAAACGAGAAAGAATGGAGAGGGAAAGCTGTGCAAAACCCAGCGGCAAGATGATGGGGCTGGCGGCTCGGATCTGGGGGCCTGCCAGCTGCGCCTTCTGCCGCCCCTGTTGGGGGCGGGGGAATTGATGCGGCGCTGGCCTCCTCTGGCCCCTTCTGCTGATCCCTCTCCTGGATTATTCATCCACCGCTCCCACCCACGCCGGAGAACGCGCCTGGCCTCTGCCAGAACAGCATATGTGCCCCTGCGTCGTTGTGTGTGATGGATAAACCCGCCGACAGCCCGCCGCCCGGGGCCTCTGGGTGAAGACCCCACGTTGACACAGGCAGGCAGCATGGTGTCCTGGCAGGAGAGCGGCTTGGAGGACAGACAGGCCCGGCTAGGATTTCAGCGGCCCGACCTCAGAGGCTGAGACGCTGGCACATACATCCCTTATCCTCTCTGACACCCGCTTACCTCTTGTAAAATCAGAGTAGGAACGCTCACCTCCTAGGGTTGTTGGGGGGCTTCGAGATAATGGGTGGGAGATGGCAAGGGTGCCTTTCACAGAATCTGCATTCAGGGTTACCTACTATAATCTTTTTTGTTATTTTTGAACTCTCAAAAAAAATGCTAGGCACTATGCTGAGCACTTTATTCAAATGTTTGCGTCTGCACCACTTGCAAGGGCGATGTCATTACCCCCATCTACAGACAAGAGGAAGGAGCCAGGAAAGGTGAGGTGCCTTTGTCCCAGTCACAGAGCTAGCGGGGGCAGGTCAGAGGGGGAGTCTAGGCTTCCTCCACAGCCCACGCTCCTACTGCTTACACCATGTGCCAAGTTCTCCATGTGTCAAGATGAAGTCTGTCTCGATAGATATTATTTATAGGTCCCACCTACTTCTGCTGCTAGAGACACGTAAAATGAGCCTAGTCTCTCTTCCAAGCAAAAGCCCATCATAAGTACAGAAACAGTGCCCCTCACCCCCGAATCTTCTTTGCCCCAGGCCCAAAGGTTCCGAGCCCCTCAGCCAGTTCTCACACAGCCTGACACGTTCTGCAGCACACCCTCCCAGCTGGCCGGACCCCTGAGCTGCTGGGTTCCTGGGAGGAGTATATCCTCCCTCAGTTGCTGCCTCTAGGGGTCTACGCAGAGTAGACCTGAACCTGAGGCTGGCAGGGCTAATGCCACCCTCTGGAACACACCCAGGTTGCTTTCTCTGCCTTTCCCTGCATCCTATTCTCCAAGCAGAGAGCATGGTAACACGGGCTCCAGCGCCCTCTTGTGCAAAGGGAGAGAAATCTGAGGGAAAGGAACATACCTTTAGGGTGGAAAAGAGGAAGAGGCTGTTTAAAAAAATAAATAAAATGCTCGCCTAGCCCACCCTGCAGCTGCTGTGTGTTTGTGTCTCTGGCTTGAATGTCCCACTAGGTCATTGGGAAATGGAGTCCTTACGGAAGCTTACTCTTCTGATGATGGAAAGAGGCAAGTGTGTTGCCCATGTACCCTGCATTTAATACGACCTCATTCAACCCCCTACCTGCAGCCTTCATTGAGCTGTGCTGGGACATAGGAGAAGGGACTTGCGGCCATACCTGGGCCCATCTGAAGTGGAGAGACCAGGTGGGTGACAGCAGTAAAGGACATGGGAGTGAGGAAGCATATGCCTGAGGCAGTAACAGGGGAGCAATTAAGAGCAACCTGAGGTCAGATAGTTCCTTGAACTGGCCGGCTCTCAGGATTGCTGGAATTTCCACCACTGGCCCCGCACTCCTGCTTCCTGCAAATGTTCCCTGGGAGGGTCTGCCTAGTAAATCAAGCAGCAGCTGCTTTCTCTACCAAAGCCTCACTGGGGGTTGTTGGGTAAGTCACTGTTCACCCTCTGCACAAGGTGGCGTCAGAGGTCCCTTCAGCTCTAAAATTCCCTGAGCTCTAACAGAGAACCGTCACCAAATGAATGCCAGCCCTCTAGCAGGCTCCCAAGGGATGGGTCCCCGGATTACTAAGCTTTTCCAGTGAACCAAAAATACAGGACATATTTCCATAAAACACAACTGATCATCAAATACTTGTGGAGCATCTACAGTGCCTAACAGATACAGAGTTGATGTCAATGGGTTTTTTCCTGCATCATAATCGCTCGGTCTTCAATAAGCTAAGAATAAGTGAAGGTGTTTTTATTGCCTTCATTTAGCATCCTTACAACCAAGGGAGTAGGGGTGTAGGAATCGAACACAGAAATTACAGCTATCTTATCCCTCATACAGAGGGTTATAGAACATCAGTTTTCCCTGTTAAAACTGTTCAATGTTTTCAAAACTTTAAGAACAAAGCATAAACCATGGAGTTACAGCCTTGGATGCAACAGCTGGGAGAGGCCCATGGCAGAGATGGCACAGAACTACTATCTTAGTAATCTAGTCCCTAGTGTGCCCTCATCCCTGTCCCCTAGCTCTGCAGGTCCATTCTGACTGTCACTGTCCTTCTGTCCATGGACCCACACTCACTGGCCTTGTCCATGCAGCCAGTGGTGATGAACTGCACTGGGTTATCCACGGCTCTGGAGTGAGCTGAGAGCCAGAACCAGCAGTGCTGGTCAGGTTGTGTCCCCTCCCCCCATCTCCTCCCTGAGACTCCAGGCTCTCCAAGCACCCCACCAGCTCCTGTCTTCTGGGAGGGTCCAGTTATTCATTCATAGGAGACAACTGGGACAAAGGGGAGAAACGAGGGAAGTGGGGATGGCAAGACAGAAAAAAGACACAGAGAGGAGAGCAATAAGGGGGGAAAGGGCATAATATGGTATAAAATAATTCCAAATATTTCATCTGACTTTACCTAAATAATTTCATCTCTTATTTGATAACTTGGGAGGTCTTTTTTTAAATAAACATTTTTGGGGAGGAGGGACAAGTACCACAAGGTTTATATCGACAGCTATAGTACTAGTTTCAAATAAGCCATTTCTGACTTATCTCTGTTTCTGTTCATGATATCATCTGCAGGTGGAAATCCCAGTGAGTGCAGACTTAACTGTATCACTTTCAGTTCACATCCCACTCACTGGAGAAAGCAGGGAAGAGTTATTCTTGCAACAGAAGCTTTGTGATACCACAACTTGGGGGCTTACTGGGAATGTGAATCTCACAGACCTGGCCAGACTGGTAGGCTGTCCAGCAACTTATCTTTTCACACATGTTGAAAAAATTGAGTCTTTGATCTTGAACTCAAGACCTGAAGGATTCAGATTTTAGATTTTAAAAAAGTGCTACTAAGACAGTATTACACTACTGTATAAGGCCAGCATGTCAGTACTTAAAACAGCATGGTACAGCATAATCCCAGCACGTCTACACCCAATGCAGCCTGATTCTTCTCATGAGATAGGAATGTGAAATAAACTTTGCCCCATGACTTAGACAGAGGAGGCAGAGGCTGTGTTGAGTGTGTTTTCCATCTCATTCAAAATTAAAGCTCAGAAAACCAAGCCCTGCTCACAGATACATGCTCAGAGACGGCACACACAAAGGCAGGTCTTGTCTGCAGGAGGCAGATAACAAGGCAGGTGCAGGCAAGCAGAGGCCGCTGCAGCCTGGCAAGGAAGCGTCAGCTCAGAGAATACATTGATAACAGAATCCCCGTCCGTCTCTGCTGCTCATGGTGGGCCATGTTAATGCAGCTTAAGGATTATTTTCTCCTTGAAAGAATAGGTCGAGTTTTCAAACCGCATCTTCTTCCAGCCGACAGGCTCATGCTTTGCCAAGCTCTGTTAAACACTGACTCATTGGGAAGGAAAAGCCCTTTCCAAAGAGGAAATTGGATGTATATTTGTGTAAACCTCCCTTAAGAGGTTTGCATAAACCCCTGTGATTACATGGCCTGGAGACTTGTTCCTGGCTTTGTGGCTCCTCCTGCAAGAGCTTTCTTTAGTGGTTATCTCAGCCCATTCTTAAAACTGGTGTAAGCTTTTGTATCTGGAGTTCTCAACCTAAACCGTAAAACTACATCTGCTCAAAGGCTGGCTGGTTCAGGCGCAGAGGCCAAGGTCATATTTCAATGGGAAGAAGAATGGGGGAACTTGGATATACAATGTAAATGGTTGGTCTGGGAAGTAGTTTTGCCTGAAGATATTAGATTTCCTTGATCTAAATATTTTGTCCCTTGCAACCACCCACCAACAACGCTATCTGAGACATAAACACCATGACTTCATGATGCATAAACAATTACCCATAAAGTCAAAAATTCAATCATAGGTGTTTGGTTTGGTGGTATGGATGAACATTTTATGCTACTTAACTTTTTCCTCCAAAAAGAATTTAGCCAAATTCCTTGGCATGAATGACAGTCACATCTGCAACCTGTGTCTGCCTTCATTGTCACTCACCTTTTTGCAAAGATGTTCCTATTAAAGCAATTCAGCTATTGTTTTTGGTTTTGGTTTTTCTATTTTTTTTTTGTTGTGTATTTTTTTTATCAGCTCCACCTGCATTTTTTCTAGTAAAACCTACTTAGTCCTCATCAGCAACTATTAGCTGATTTATGTGTTTTTACTTAATATATAAGAAATATTATTAGCAAGAAGCAATATAATAAAACAGAAAGAATATGGGCTTTGGAGTCAAACAGTCCTGAATTTGGTTCTCAGTTCTGCCATTTACCAGCTGCATAATCTACCCAAGCCTTAGTTTCCTCATCTGTAAACTGGGAATAGTAGGAATTTAAAAAAAAAAAAATCTACATCATCGGGTTGCTCTGATGATATAATTAAATGAAAGAATAAATATTTTTAAGATACCTAGGATGTAGCAAGCCCTTCATAAATGTCCATGAAGACTGTCCAGGAAGGCCTAGGATAGAAGTGAAGATGAAGAAGAAGAGTGCTGTGATGAAGGTTGAGGTGTCATCCCATGAAGACTGAGCTGAGCTTACATTACCACCAGCTGAGGGTTGAGCTTAATCAATATTACTTCTCTCTGCTTCTGGGCCAAATAATGACAGGACATGTAAGGATTCAAGATATAGGTCAGAAGGTAACATCAGATCATGAACATCACAACTCTTCCAAAATAAATAACCCTACCACACACCAAAGACACGGGAGCTTACCCATGCTTTTACAACTTGCCCAACCAACACAAACTCATAATTGTGAACATCAGAATTCACATATACCCACATAACACTATACCATCAAGCTCACTACAGCTCACTACTATCATTACACGAGACGCTGATCCCAGGACAACCAAATGGCAGATCTAGGAGTCGGGTATTTGGGAATCCATCCTGCCAAACAGGAAGCTGGACCACTCTAACAGTGGATGACCACTCACAGCATCTCTTACACTCTGTGTCTTTTCTCATAAACATAATTCTCTTCTTCTATTAGTGGCACACAGAATAGCCCAGGGCTCAGCCCTTGGAACTTTGCTCTTGTCCATCTACACACACTCTCTAGTTTATATCATTTAATCCATGCCTTTATGTACCAATTACATCCAATGCTTCCCAATTTATATTTCCAGCCTGGCCCTCTCCTCTGAGCTGCAGGCATCTAACTTCTCAATATCTTCATTGTCTAAGTTATCTCCAATTTAACAGTTTCAAAAATGAATCCTAATTCCCCACACATCACCACTCCAAACTTGATCCACCCTCTTTTGCCAAAACCTAAGCAGAATTCTTGGTGCCTCTATTTTTCATATACTCAGTGTTCATGCTATCAGCAAATCTTATAATCTCTCATCTCAAAATATACCCTCAATTTGTCCTATTCCTGTGACTTTCCAAATATCATATGGGCCTAAATTATCATCATCTTTCACCTGGATGATTAAAATAGACTAACTGAGCTATGCTTCAGTTGTGCCCTGATACAAATCTTTTCACATCCCATGAAGAGTTATTCCTTAAAATGAAGTCCAATCATGTCATTTCTCTGCTCAAAGCTTGCCTTTGGTTTCCCATAGGATTCAGAATAAAAGGCAATCAATCACTTTACAATCTTGACAATCACTCAAATTTTGCTGAATTAATCAATGATTCCTTTAATTAAATTCATATATGGAATAGTATCCACATTTTCCAGAGGAAAGAATTCGGGAAAGAATCCACAAACTCTGGGTTTATTTTCTATATTTGAGGAACTCCTCGTATTGTGCAAGCTATCTCCCCAAAGAAGAAGCCAGAACTCTATTTTCTAGTCTCCAATGCAACTAGGATACAGGCACATGACCTAGGCTCTGCCTATAGTCTCCGCCTTGGCAAGACTTTCATTCACAACATAAAATGTGAGGAAGAAGACACTGGTTAATCCATTCCTGGAGTGGGTAGGAGGCAAACAGTGGTGATGATGAACTTCTATGGACATCAATGCCAGACATCCTAGTGGTAGTATTTACATTCTCAGTCCCCACTGCGAGAGCTGGTAGAGGTGAGGTTGCAATGAAAGGCATTTCAGAGGGTGACTGAGTATTCATCTGGCTGTGTAACCTCCAGGCCCTATTCTCTATCTAACCTGAAGGCTCCTTTTACCTACCTATATAGTTGCATACATTTTGTTTAAACCATCTCAAATGAGTTTTGTTTCTTGCCGTGGTTAATCAGAGACCAAATCTCTCAGCACCTGGAAAAAATTAGGAGGGTAGTCTTGTGATTTCAGAAAGAAGCATATTAATGTGCCAAATAGATATAAACTGTCATCAGTAGTCTCTTGTTTTATTTCTTACACATCAAAATAGAATACATTATGGTCATTGTTTTGCATTATGAATTTGAACTTGTAAAATATATTTGTACCAATAGAATACAACTTTTATTTATTTATTTTTCATGTGAAATCTTATGTAAAATCCTGACATCTAAACGTGTTCTAATTTAAAAGAAAGTGTTCTAGTAAAAATTTTAAAAGCTAGATTTGAGGGCCCTTGACTCCCAATTTCATATATTTTATTTCAAAAAAGTGTCTTGATTGAAAGCAGGGACTTGAACAGGTTCTTGTACTAGTACACCAATGTTCATAGCAGCATTACACATAATAGCCAAAAGGTAGAAAAAAAAGAAATGTTTACCTAAAGACAAGTAGATAAATAAAATGTAGATAAGTACAATAAAATATAATTTACTCTTAAAAAGCAATGGCGTTCTAAAACATGCTACATCCTAGATGAACCTTGAAAACACTACTACTAGTAAAATACAACTATTAGTAGTAGTGAATACAGCTAAGTGAAAAAAGACATACATAAAATGACAAATGTATGATTCTCCTTAAATAAAACATCTAGAACAGGCAAATGTTAAGATAGTAGGTAGGTTAGAGATTACTACGAACTAGGTAGAGGAGGGATGGGTGATTATTGCTGAATGAGTATAGAGTTTCTGTTTGGGGTAATGACTGAGTATTGGTATTAGATATTAGTGATGGTTGTAAAACATTGTGAATGAAATGAATGCCACTGAATTGTATACTTAAAATGGTTAAAATGGAAAATTTTATGTTATATACATTTTACAATAAAAAAAGTTTTAATAAGGTAATATCCAAAACTATGAAATTGTATGCTTTCAATGGGTAAATTATAAATCTCAGTGTGAGATTATACGTATATAGGTATGTGAATTATATCTCAATAAAGCTACTCAAAAACAAAATGTCCTGGATAAAAATGAAACACACACACACAAAAATGTTGGAACGTTAAAAAAAGATAGTGTCTCATCAGTTATTACTCATTGAAGCTGCTTTTCAATTCATTTTTGTGAATGGTGTGAGGTCCAAAATTCATCTTTTTGCATACGGATATCCAGTTGTTCCTGCATTGTTCATTGAAAACACTGTTATTTCCCCCATTGAATTGCCTTGGCACCTTTGTCAAATCTGCTTTTAGTATTAATTGGCAGTTTGGTTGGGTATTCATTCCAAAAATATTTATTGAGCCCCTATTACTTGCCAGGCAGGTTCTAGTCTCTGGGTATACAATGGTCAAAATACTGAAAAAGTTCCTACATGTCAGACATAATCAGTGCTTTGAACCTTTCTGAGTGCTCAGAGTACTTCTCACTGCCATCGTCTGCATCTGGAAAGTGCCGGGAAATCAACACCTTCTGGGATTATCCTCAACCAATGCCAGAGGGAAGCTGATTTGTGTAATTACCTCAGCTCTTTGGGGCCTGGTGTACAATTAGGGCCTCAACATGTATTTGTTGAATGGATGGATAGGTGAGTAAATGGTGGGCCCCAGTTTATATTTCCTGTATGTTGATTGTGTGCCTATATACATAGGACACACTACTAGGTAATGAGTTCTCAGAAAAGAGCCGGTCTCTCTTCTGGAGCTGTTCCTAATTTCTGTTGTCATTGCCTTCTCTGGTTCTGCCTGCCTCCCTGAGCAGCAGTCTCCCCCTTCCAGGAAGGGTCTGTCTAATGCCCCTCTCAGCTGTCCTCACTGCCCCCAACACCAATTAGAAAATGCCTATAACTTCACCTGGCATTGTGCACATTGGCATCTGGATTCCCCACCCTTAACAAGTCCCATGCCTCCTCTTGAATCTGCCATCGCTAAGCACCAGCTGATGATTGCCCAGACAGAAGCCATCTGCTGATTATTAAGGAAAGTTAAATTAGCAAAGGAGCTCAAGGGAAGTTTAGCAAAAAAGAGCACCATATGCATAGAGAATTGGCAACCGGTGGGCCCCTCTGACTCGAAGTTCATTATGGCTTCACTTGAGATTAGTCAGCTTATTGGCTCATGGGTAGCCCTTCTGATAGATAAAACCTCCTGCTCTTCCCTGGGGCAAAGGCAGCCCCAGAGCACTTCATTATATACCACTGTCATTCATCCTGTCTGAACCACAATCTCATTAGGGACCAGGGCTGGCCTGGCTGAGGGCACCGAATCAGTTCAGTCTCTATAATCCTTTTTGAACTTTGTACTGGGAATCCAACTGTGAGCAAAACAGATAGGCAGTGGAGTGTAGTGGCAAAGAACATGAACATGGAAGTCAAATTGATCAGAGTTCAATCTTGGGCCTGCCGCTGAGCCGTTGAGGGAGCTTGGACAAATTATTTAACCTCTCGATGCTTCGCTTTCTTCAGCTGCTGTGGACTTGTTTTCAATAGTGGCTGCAGCATTCCCTCCCACTCTCCTTATATAGTGATTTCGCCACTCTTCCCTTCATAAGGAGGACTCTGGTTCCCATCCCTTCAATTTGGGCTGGTTACTTGTTTTGACCAACAGAATGTGGCAAAAGTGATGCTATGCCAATAAAGGCTTAAGCAGCCTTGTGGCTTCTGCTCTCAGCCTCCTGGAAGCCAGGCATCGTGGAAAGACACTCAAACTAGCCTACTGAGTGGTGGGAGACCACGTAGAGAGAGAGGCCATGGGAAGGAGAACTAAGGTATCCCACCAGCCAGCCAGCCAGCATCCTGGATCCACCTGTTTCAATCCAGTCACTGCAGGAAGCTCCACGTGAAACTGAAATGCACCTCCTTGCTGAGCTCTGAAAGTCTGAAGTCCCGACTCATTGAATTATGAACAATGAAATGGAAATCATTCTGAGCCCCTATGTTTTAGAATGATTTAGATAGATACCGGCTACAGCTGGTCAACAGAACAACTATCTCATTCATTCTCTACACCTCACTACCATGAGAGGTGGCAGAGTTTGGTTAGCAAAACAGGAACCACTCCATGCATTCCAGGTGAAAGGAGTTCAACATAGGAGTAAAGGACTTACCCACTGGAATTGCTAGGGAAGCCAACACCGAAGACTCAGCCCGAGGACCTGAAGCGGGTGATTCTAAAGAGCCTGCCAGAGAGTTAATGACCTCTGGGAAGCTCCCGACAATTGTGTCAGCCTGTAAGAGCAAAGAAATGGTCCCAAGAGCTTGTAGGAAAAGCTCTGAGAATTCCCTCTCTGCCAACTCCAGGACAACAGCTTCACCTTCCCCTCCACCCTCCACATCTTCTATTAGTGCTGCTCATTGGCCAGCTCTAACAGGAAACTCCATGGGGAGGGGGTTCTGGTAAATGGAGTCCAGGGTTTCTCAGAGTCCTAGGATGGGGTGCTACCAACATGGAATTGACAACAGAATATCCAGCCCAAGGTGTAATTTATTAATTATTAGAAAGTCTTTATTCTCCTGTTCAGTTTCCTCAGTTGGACCATACCACTCCCTTACCAATCTCAAGCCCTCCCCCTAAAAAAAAAAAATCGTCAGGCCAGATGATAGAGAAGGTTAAAAAAAAGAATGAAAGAAACCTGGGTATCCAAGAATGTCTGTGGGATATTCCCCCGCTTTCTCCTTTGAGTGGTAGCACAGACAATAACAGCATTCCTAGGGTGGAATGGAGGGTAAGGAGAATTATCCCAGGTAACTGGGGCCACTAAGAAAAGTCTCCTGCAAAGAAGAGTAAAAAGGCTTCCATACTAGGAGATCAGGATCTCCCACCACAGAGATTAGGACCTGCCCTCTCCTGACTGGGGTGACAGGGGGTTTATTCATAATGAAATTATTTGGGGACATACACAGTCTGTAGACTTAATGATAATTATTGGCATTCACTTATTTACTCCATAAACATTTTTGAGCTCCTTCTATGAACTGGGAAGGTTGCCACAGATAAACAGGTGTTTTTTTTCCCTCCCTCAAGTCTTGCAGGAAATGGGACAAGTAAATTAAAACCCCACAATACACTAAAAAATAATATTGTAGTTGGGGGAAATGTAAAGATGTCCTCCAAACACCAAAAGAGGAAGCAATTGATTCTAGGGGCTTGGCATGAGATTTAGAAAAGCTAGACAA
>NW_005871216.1:2755638-2764722 GCF_000147115.1 Myotis lucifugus | reverse complement strand
ATGCCCTTGACCGGAATCGAACCTGGGACCCTTGAGTCCGCAGGCCGACGCTCTATCCGCTGAGCCAAACCGGCTAGGGCTGAAGGGTATTCTTTAAGAAGAGGAAGAAGAAAAAGGTAAAGATAAAAAATTATGAACAACAAAGTGACAACAAATATATATCTATCAACAAGTGAATCTAAAAATCAAATGAATAAAAAATCTGATGAACAGAATAAACTGGTGAATGTAATAGAATCAGGGGCATGGAAAGGGAGTGGACTGACAATTTTCAGGGGGAAGGGAGTGTGGAGGGTGCGGGAATAGATTGGACAAAGATCTTATATGCATGTATGCAGTACCTATGGACAGGGACAGTGGGGTGGCGAGGGCCTGGGGTGGGGTGGGAACTGAGTGGAGGGAACCTATGGGGGGAAAAGAGGGACATCTGTAATAATCTGAACAATAAAGATTTTAAAAACAACTTACAGGTGCCTTACAAATATTTTCAAGTCTTATGTTTAAGTCTTTAATCCATTGTGAGTTTATTTTTGTATATGGTATAAGATAAGGGTACAATTTCATTCTTTTGTGTGTGGCTATTCATTTTACCAAACACCATTTGTTGCAGGGACTATTCCTTCCCCATTTTGTAAAATTGGCACCCTTGTTGAAGATCATATGACCATATATGCATAGATTTATTGCTGGGCTTCCTATTATATTTCATCAGTCTGTATTTCTGTTTACATGCCAGTACCATACTGTTTTGATTATGGTAGCTTTGAAATATGTTTTGAAGTCAGGATGTGGGAGGCTTCCAGCATTGCCCTTCTTTCTCAAGATTGTTTTGGTTATTCAGGGTCCTTTGTGTTTCCATGTGAATTTTATGATTATACTAGAGGCCTGATGCATGAAACTCATGCAAGAGTAGGCCTTCCTTCCACCAGCTGCTGGCACTGGCTTCTCTCTGGCACCCGGGACCCGGACTTCCCTCGCAGCCCCAGCTTCATCCAGAAGGTTGTCCAGAAGGATATCCGGTCTAATTAGCATATTACACTTTTATGATTATAGATTTTCTATCTCTGTAAAAAATGCCATTTGAATCTTGTTAGAGATTATGTTGAATCACTTTAAGTACTATGGTCATTTTACCAATATTAAGTCCTCTAATCCATGAATGGAAAATGTCTTTCCATTTATTTGTGTCTTCTTTTATTTCTTTCAACAATATTTTATAGTTTTCAGTGTATAATGCTTTTGCCTCCTTGAGTAAGTTTACTCCTAAATAATTTATTCTTTTTGATGCTGAACTAAAATGATTTTTACAGATGACATCTACATAGAAAACACTAAAGATTTCACACACACACAAACTGTTAGAACTAATAAATGAATAAAGCAAAGTTCAGGAAGAATGCAAAAATCAACTTACAAACTAGTTGTATTTCTATACACTAAAAATGAGCAATCTGAAAGAGGTCTTATTTTTTTATCCATTCTGACAGACTCTATCTTTTAATTAGTGTATTTAGACCATTAGCATTTAAAGTGATTATTTATACAGATTATTGTCTATCATATTCATTACTGTCTTCTATGCTTTGCTCTTGGTGTTTGTTTGTTTTTTCTTTCCCTCTTTTTCTGCCTTAATTGAGCATTTTATATAATTTCATTTTCTCTTCTGTTTTGGCATATAAATTATATTTATTTTTCTAAACTTGTTAAGTGGTTGCCCTATAGTTTATAATATACATTTCCAATGGATTCAAATATACTTTCAAATAATACTACACTGCTTCATCAGTTGTGCCAGTACCATGTAAATTTTCATAATTCCTTCCTCTGTCCCTTATAACATTGCAACAATCATATAACTTATCTATCTATAATAATAAAAGGGTAATATGCTAATTAGACCAGAGGTCTTCCGGACATCCTTCCTGCCAAAGCCGGGGTGGAGGGAAGCCAGCCCAGGTCCCAGGTGCCTGTGGGCAGCCCGAGAGAAGCCAGCCCGAGTCCCGGGTGTCTGCAGGCAGCCGGAGGAGGGAAGCCCGGTTCCAGGTGCCAGAGGGAAGCCTATGCCAGCAGCCAGGGGAAGGAAAGCCTACCCTTGCACGAATTTTTGTGCACCGGGCCTCTAGTAAACTCAAATCACTGAAAAATTGTTACTATTTTTATTTTGAACAAACTGTTATCTATCACATCAATTAAGAAAAGGAAAATAAAAGATTTATTTTACATCCATTAATTTCTCTAATGATCTTCCTTCCTTTATGGAGATGTGAATTTCCTGACCTATATATTTTTTTTCTTTCTGAAGAACTTCTTTTAACATTTCTTGTAAGGCAGATCTACTGTAACATATTCCCTCAATTTTCATTTGAGGAAATCTTTACTCCTCCTTAACATTTCTTAAAGCTCAGTAATTTAGGATTGACTTTGATAAAAATATGGTATTAAAATGCTATACTTGCAATTTCAATATTACAATATAAATTCAAAATACCCAATGCTAAATTCTGGACTCTATTTTTAATATTGTGTATTTTGTGTTTCATAGAAATGTCATTTTCAGAGTTTTGTCAATACTGAAAGTATTTACTATTATTTCTTACCAAAATCTTTATGAAATCTAAAAGGCTGGTATTACTTGTATGCATGCATAAAAGCATAACCAATGGACACAGATAGTAGGGGGATGAGGGCATGGGCTGGGGGTTGGGAGCGGCTGGGGAGAGGTCAACAGGGGAGGGAAAGGAGACATATGTAATACTTTAAACAATAAAGAATTTAAAGTAAAAAAAAACAAAAACAAAAAAAAATAAATTATTCTATATTAAAAAAATAAAAATAAAATAAAGACTGGTATTAAAAGTATTTTCTTGAATATTCTAAAATATGCTAGTTTACAGTACCCTTCAAATTTTCAAGGCATTTGAGATATATAATTAGAGTTCCCCAAACTATTTTTAAAATACACTTTTATTGATTCTAGAGAGAGGAAAGGGGAGGGATAGAGAGAGAGAAACATCAATGAGAAACATCATTTGGCTGCCTCCTGCATCCCGCCCCCCCACCTGGGCTTAAGCCCTAAACCCAGGCATGTGCCCTGACCAGGAATCAAACCAGCATCCTCCTGGTTCATAGGTCAACACTAACCACTGAGCACACTGGCTGGGCCGAAATTTTTTAACTGTATAGTTATTATAGGAATAAGTGTATTATAATTATTACAGGAATTCTTTTGACTTTCAGATTAAGAAAAAAATCCTTAGCACACATAAGAGATATGATGGGCCAAGTTATTTTTTAGTAAAAATAATATATAACATCAATAAATTTTTGAACTAAATTCTTAAAAGCATTCAAAAAACACTTGTGCCTTCTAATTGCCAAAGAATGTGTTTATGTGGTGGAAGAAAATACACGACAACTAATAGAAATAAAAATATCAAATTATTCTAATTCCTAAAAGAAAACATTTTCAAGTTAATAAATTATCATTGTTGTTTATAAAATATGCCTAACTTTTCATCTCAAATTCACTTTAAATACTTAACATATAATTTAATATCGAAAAATCACTAAATTATTTGTTAACATTTGTACAGCATTACTTCTCTGGATAGACAGATTTCACACCAAAATTTTAATTAATGCTGAAAAAATTACTTAATAGTTGTAACCACAATTAATGATTAACTTATTAGTGGAGTACCAATTTATTCAGGAATTCATGTGGTGTAAGGACCAATGAAAGGACTAATATGATAATTTCTTACTGTGCAATTAATATTCCACTTAGTTGTTTTACATGTTTCCATGGATGTCATTTGACCAACAAAATATGTAACGCTTTCTCCTTTATCTTTCCCCCTTTTTTGTTTGTTTGTTTGTTTTTAGAGGAACTCGATGATTTGGAGAATTGGTTAATAGAAGATAGAGAACCTAAGGGGAAAAGTATAAAATGATAAATGACACTGAAGATCAAACCCTGTAGTCATCTCATTATGGTTATAACTAAGTATATTAATTTTGGCATTATTCACTTTTCTTTAGACTATCAATCAAAGCCACTACCTTGAACCTGGGGTACATATACAATATATACACAATTTTCTACAAAATACTTCTAAAAAGTCATATTACATGTTAAAATTTTAGGAACAAAATACCTGTGCTGATTTGTATTTTGACTTCATGGAGGAAGAAGGGAATAATATTCAACTAGGGAAGCTTGCACTGATCATAATAAGCTCTTAGAGTAAAAAAAAAAAAAAAAAGGTGTTCCTTTCCCTTTGTACTTGTCATAGACTACTGAGAGCATTCAGTATGAGAAACACTGCCAGTCGCTTTAAAATCTGACTTCAGAAAGAGCTGATGAGAAAGCACATTGGAAGGTGAGGCTTCATCTTTGTTTTCCAATAAGTGATCTCGGTTTTTCTTCTTACAGAAGTTTAAATAAGTTTGTTACCAATCTATGTAAACCATTACTGTTTTCAGCTTTCAGGTAAAGTCTAGCACTTCGTTTATGCAAAGTCTAAGAGAAGTCAACAGAGATCATCTATCTTAAACGTGACATCATCCATCCAAGTCCACGGCACAACCTTCCACCTTCAGTACTATTTTAATGCTGTACTATATTTTTAAAAAAACTGTAAATGGAAGGAGGGAGATAACTAATATAAATTTTCATTGGCATGAAAATGGGTAAATAAACTGTGGTGTAAAAATAGAACTAGCATATGACCCAGCAATTCCATTTCTGGGTATTTATTTGAAGAAAATAAAAGCATTAACTTGAAAAGACATATGTACCCCCATGTTCTTTGCAGCATTATTACAATAACCAAGAAATGGAAACAGCCTAAATGTCCATTGGTGAATAAGTGAATAAAGAAACTACATATAATGGAATATTATTCAGCCATAAAAAAGAATGAAATCTTGCCATTTGTGAAAAACAATATGGGTGTACCTCAAGAGCATTATGCTAAGTGAAATACGCCAGACAGAGAGAAAGGCAAATAATGTGATCTCATGTGTAGAGTCTTTAAAAATAAAAAACAGTCTCACACATACAGTGAACTGATTGGTGGTTCCTAGTGGCAGGAGGTGGAAGGTTGGCAAAATAAGTGAAGGGGTCAAAAGGTACAAACTTGCAGTTACAAAATAAATAAGTCCTGGCGATGTAAAGTACAGCACCATGACTATCACTAATAACACTGCATTGTATATTTGATAGTTGCTAAGTAGATCTTAAAAGTTCAAATCACAAGAAAAGATTTTGTAACTAAATAGACTTATTGTGGTCATCATTCCCCAAATGTATACAAATATGGAATCATTATGTTGTACACCTGAAACCAATATAATGTCCTATGTCAGTTATACCTCAATTTAAAAACTGTGGTATAATGACAGAATAAAACATAGCTGTTAAAATGAATGAACTATAAAGCCTCAGGTATCAACCTGTAAAGATCTCAAACACATAATGCTGGGGGGGTTTTAAAAGCAGTTCTACAATAATTCTTTTAAAATAACAGTTATGTAAACAGTCACAACACTTCACGGATGCATGACAACTGCTGTGAACAAGAAGATGGCTACTAGAAGCATAAAAGCAAAGCTGCCTGGTCTCTCCCTCTGGACTTTGGAAAGAGACCTGGCTTCAGTGTTATCACCTATCCAAGGGTCAGTGCTAGGAGCTTTTTGTTGTTTGTTTCTAAGACTTTTATTTTTATTTTTTAAATCCTTTTTTTTCCAATTACAGTTGACGTACTTTATTATATCAGTTTCCAGTATATACCCCAGCTAGGAGCTTTGATGTAATGCTTTTTAATCTTCAAAAGAGTTACAAATATAGGACCTCCCTATGGATGTTTTGCAAACCAGCGGATTCATTTATTCACCACATATGTGGTACTTCTGTCTATTTCCTTGATGCAAGATGGGACTGAGAAGCGCATCAACCTAATTTCGTCAGAAGGAAGCAATGTCTGTAGAGGCAAGCGTGCTGCCTGGCATATAGTAAGTGCCCAGGAAATATCAGGTGCTTCTGCTGGCTTGACTGGTTACCAGGCAGGATTCATATGCCTGATCCTTGGGTGAGAACCTGATGGTGACTGATAAACAGCCAGGGAGTGGCTCAATTGGCTGAGCAGCGTCCTGTGCTCCGAAAGGTTGCCAGTTCGATTCCCAGTCAGGGCACAAACCTGGGTTTTGGGTTCGTTCTCAGGTTGAGGCACCTTAAGCGAGGCAGCCAATAGATGCATCTCTCTCTCTCTCTCTCTCTCTCTCTCTCTCTCTCTCTCTCTCTCTTTCTCTCTCTCTCTCTCAGCATGTCCTCCCTTGTTCTCGGGTGAGGATAAAAAAAAAAGAAAGAAAAACACGGAGACTCAAAGTCTGTGACGTTCTCTGAATTGTATTGAATCCATAAACCCGAGAGCCCTGACAGTCTCAGAGAAAGACTTTCCAAGATCTACGCGGGTTCTCCCTGGAGATCCAGCGCCTGGCATCTGGCCGGGCCGTCTGGGCAGGGTGAGAGCGGGGAGGGACGCAGGGAGAAGCGGGGGCGCGGCTGGGGTCGGGGCGGGCGCACTGCGGGGACAAAGTTCAGAGGGCGGGGCCGGCAGAGTAGGGGCGCGGCTGAGTGGGGGCGGGCGGGAGGGTTGCAGGGCTGGGATTGCTGCGACAGCGACGGGTGGGACGTCACCTGGTCACCTGCTCCGAGCGCCTTGGAGCCAGCAGACCTCAGAGCCAGGCTCCCCGCGATGGGCTCCCTGGCGGCGGCGGTCTGGAGGGTGCTCCACCCCAGCTCTCTCCTGCTGGGTGCGGTCGTCTTCCTGCTCCTTGCCCACTTCTTCAAAAACCGGCTCCCAAAGAACTACCCGCCCGGGCCCGCGCGGCTGCCCCTCCTTGGGAACTTCTTCCAACTGGACTATAAGCAGCCGCACCTGTCCGTTCAGAAGGTAGGAACCGGCACAGGTGCTGGGTGGAGTCCTGACCCTGACCTGAGGGCAGGACCATGGCGGGGACCCAGGGCACCTAACTATAGTAACTAATGTGTACTGCATATTTGGAAGTTGCTAAGAGAGTAGGCCTTAGAAGTTCGCATACACGAGGCTTTAGTTCATTCACTTTAATAGCTATGTAGTATTCTGTCATTACACCACATTTTTTAAAAACTATGGTATAATTGACATAGAACATTGTATTAGTTTCAGGTGTACAACATAATGATTCCATATTTGTATACATCTGGGAATGATCACCACAATAAGTCTCGTTAGTATCTGTCACCACGCATAGTTACAAAATTTTTTCTTGTGATGTGAACTTTAAGATGTACTCACAGCAACTTTCAAATATGCAATAGAGCGTTATTACCTATAGTCAGGATGCTGTGCTTTTCATCCCCGGGACTTACTACTTTATAGCTGCAAGTTTGTACCTTTGACCCCTTCACTCATTTTGCCAACTTCTCACTTTCACTCTCTGCTCCCACTACACCCTGAGGTCCCCACTACACCGAGGTCCCCACTACACTCTGAGGTCCCCACTACACCCTGAGGTCCTCACTACACTCTGAGGTCGCCAGTAAACTCGAAGGCCCTGGAGCCAGCTCTGGGTCTTGTCCTGGAATCTTACACAATGCCTGGAAAATTCCCTCCCCCACTCTATAGCTTCCTCACCTTGGCTGCATTCCTTCGGCTCCAAGTCATTTTCCTTTTCTGAAAGACAGGGAAATTCATTACTGCCCTGGAGCACTTGTGAGATTAAATAAGATAAGACGGGAAAGGTGCTCACCATGGTACCCAGTGAGCGTGGCCGCTGTGACCAGTGGTGCCATCCTCAGGCACATCCCCGCACTCCGGTCCTCTCCATCGCCAGGAGCGCACACCAGGTCTTTCTGTACACAGAGCGCCTTCATTCCTCCAGGACCCCAGTGGCCACGCGCCCTCCTTCTCCCTCACAGCACCCTTGGAGGGAGGGATTGTTTTCTCGATTTTATAGCTGGGGCGCAGAGGCTCCAAAAAGTGAGACCGTTTCCTCAGGAGCCCAGAGCTGGTGACCAGAGAGCTAAGGTTCACACACAGCCCCAGAGCCGAAGGGCTTTTCTCACACCGGGCCCCAGCCGGATAAGGAACTTTCTGTCTTCTCACACGTGTTGAGAAAGGAAGCGTTCTCTTTGGCGTAAATGATATGATTTACTGAACAGTCCACGCTTGTCAACAACAAAACATACATTTAAAAATGAAAAGGATAAAAAAGTCCGTGCTTGCTACACCAGATGTGCACTACATGGGTCTCAGCCATCCTGGTTAGTCACGTGTACTGAATTCTCTCCCTTTACTAGACTCTAAGATGCGTGAGGTTAGAGACCTTGTTTATTTTATTGAAGCGATATCTTCATAACTCACTTCAGGACAAGGCTAGATGCTCACTCAGTTCTTATCGGCTCACTCTGAATGAGTGTTTTATAAGATATGTCTATGCTCAGTAGTGACTTGCACCCAGGCCTGGTTGAGAGGAGGAGGAGAGGAATCAGGGCATACACCCAGGCCCTCCATACAGCCCCCAGCTCCACACTCCTTCTTTCCTGGACACAGAGATATGCATGCTCAACTGTGACTGTTTACTTTTCAGTATGTGAAGAAATACGGGAACCTTTTTAGCATGGAGTTTGGTGCCTGGTCTTCAGTTGTGGTAACTGGATTGCCCTTAATCAAAGAAGCCCTTGTCCACCAGGGTCACAACATTTTGGACCGTCCCATGTCCCCTGTTCGAAAACGGATCTTTAAGACAAATGGTAAGCTTCTTGACCAATGTTGGATGTGGATGTCTTAATATTTTTAAGGCTGTTAGCCGTGCTTCTGTGACTGTAATTCTCCAGCACTGCCCAGAGACCAAGCCCTTTATAGAACTCCTAAAGGGTATCCCAAAATTCACGCAAGAAGTAATTTTGATAGAAAACACAGGTTTATAATTAAAAATTGTAAATTTTTTATTGATTCATAAAGCATACAGTATGGGGTTATGTATGGAATAGCATATTGGGTAAATGGCCTCCATGGCACAAAAAAACTGGATTATCAT
>NW_005871216.1:2751559-2755538 GCF_000147115.1 Myotis lucifugus | reverse complement strand
GTGCCCACTGTCTCTTGTTTTTAATAAGAAATAAGCAGTTCAAAAAGTTCACGAGGCAGAAGTGTTAGAGTAGAATTGGTCATGTGAGGCCTCCCCCCACACTCTGTGCATGCCCATCTTGCGAACCTCACATCAGGACACTGATGTATACAGGGTAGAGTGGGTCCAGCACTTCTCACCAGCCGTGATTGGTATCTTATCTGAAGGCCAGATGTTGGAGGCTGAAACTTTTTCATGGGATCACCTACAAAGCACAAAGTCATTGGGTACCCAGGAGGCTGCGGGCCCTGTGTCTTTCAAAACTTTCAAAATCTCAGTAGATATGATGACAGTAAAACACCCCAAATCAAATCATGCCCAAGCAGGCACATTGGCATCCTGGAAAACTTCAACAAAAGAGTGGGTATGTGCCAGCAAAGCCGTGGAGGAGGCCATTTACTTGATATGCTATTTCATACATAACCCCATACTGTATACTTTATGAATCAATAAAAAATTTATAATTTTTAATCATAAACCTGTGTTTTCTATCAAAATTACTTCTTGCATGAATTTTGGGACACCCTTTACTTTAAAGAAAGCTTGATGCTCACATTTCCCCATGAAGACACTCTCAGAGGATCAAGCAGGGCCAGTCCTAACAACGGGAATTTGGAAAAACAGCATCTTCCGTGTGTGGTGTGCGGTGTGCATTCACTCACTCTGGATGCTTTGATAAACACGTATCCCTTCATTCCATGAGAGCAGAGGAGGCAGCGATACGTTCGCTCTTTCTGGTTTCCCACTGCCAGTCTCTTCCCCTAGGAACGCGGATGTGCCTCTGCTTCCTTCCGCTGCTTTTGTGATTTCTTCTTCTTCTTGCCTCTAGTTCCTTATGCTTTATCATTAAGGTGTCCACAGGGCATCTCAAGCCTTCCAGTCTATGTTAGAACAGTTTGGCATGAATAGTTTAAATGATCATTAAATAAAGTGAAACATTTAAAAATCTAAATGAAAATGTATTGCTCTACCAGAGCACCATATTTTTCAAGTGCTCCCCAAGTCCTCTTTGAAATAGTTCACTGCTTCACTCTCCACCTATTTACTCTATTTATTATCTGCAATGTGAAGTACAGTGCAAGGCACCAGTGATACAACAATGAGCGAACAGATAAAATCCATGTTCTTATGTAAGTCAAATTCTATTCAGAGAGAAAGACTATCAACTATCCGTAATAATTTAAAGCCTTTACGTAGATGAGGGCAGATGCACTTACTAGGGGTATCTAATCTAGTCCTGAGATTCAGGAAAAACAAATGTAAGTAAATGACAGTTGATCTAATAAAGTGAAGAAGCAATCAGGCAGAGGGACTAGAATATAAAAAGTCCCTGAGGTGAGAAGGACAGTGAACCTGAGGAAAGGAAAAAGTGGCCAGTGTGGCAAGCACAGAGACTCAATGGAATAATTAAATGGAGATGAAGCTGCTGAGCTTGGCCTGGAATAATTTATTCAAGTTCTCAATAAGGATGTTGTTTTTTATTCTAATAACAATGAAGTTCTTGATGGTTTTCAGTAGAGAAAAGAATCATCATATTTACATTTTAAAGCCTTATTTGGGTTGCAATGTAGAGAATAAAATAAAGGAAGCAAGAGACTGGTGCAGCATTTTAGGTTAGAGAAAGTGGTTGCTTGGACCAGAGAGGTGGCAAGAAAGGACAGTAGATTAAAATGGGACAGTGGCAGAGAAGATACATGGATTTAAGGTATTCAGGAGGTAAATCCTAAAACATGATGACCAGAGGGAGGGACACTGGAGGGAGACCCCCAAATAGGTGGAGTGATGGAAGGAAGGAACATTTGGAGAACAAGGTGTGTGGTTAGGCTTGGGTGGGGAGTTGCATGAAGAAAAGCATAAATTCAATCACGGACAGGCTGAGATTGAATGCTAAGTTGGCAAAGTCAAGCAGATACCTATATATCTGTGTCTGGAGCTCAGGGACAGAAATAGAGGGTCACTGTCAACAGACATTAGTGTAGTGAGATGTAGTGAGTTGTCCCAGGAATGGAGTAAGGGTACGAAGAGAAGACTTCACCTTGAAGAACTCCAGCATTTCAGAACTTGGTAGGAGATAAATTAGCCAGAGATATGGGAAGTTCTCTGCTTTCAGAGATTAGGGGACAGTTCTGGAGAGTGCAGTGCCCCGAGAGGAGAGAGTTTCAGGAAGAAAGGGTCAGGTGCTGCTGAAAGGCCAAGTAAGGTGAGGTTGCAAAGCATCCCTGGATTTTCCGGGTGAGGAGAGCCATTTCATGGAGATGGTGGAGGCCGGAGCCAGGGGTGAAAAGGAATTGAAGAGTGAGTGCTCTGGAAGTGCAGAGGTGACAGGAGCGTGTTATGAAAGAAAGGATGGTCTGTTGAACACAACGAGATGTTGTCTTTGCCTTTGCCTGCACAGGATATCCACTCCTCTGCTTTCTTCAGGCGTGTACTCATCTATTAAGGTCCAGCAAAGCCTTGCCTCTTTACAAACCTGGGTTTTCTCCCCTGGGACTGCATTGTTAGTATGCAGCGTAACATAAATACATAAATCTACCTATGTGGCTGGCAATCAAAGCGTGGGCTGGGCACTCAGGGATGCACACTTGAATGCCTGTTCAGCTGCTTACTACCTCTGTGTGTGTCCTTGCACACGTTACCTTATCCCTTGTGCCTCAGTTTTCTCATCAGCAAAAGTGGGAAAGGGGGTGATAATTGTATCTACCTCAGAGTTCCTGTGAGTAGGAAATTACGTAATGCATAAAAATGCGCATGTGCCTGGCCTTGCCAACCATCAGTACATGTTGGCAATTACATTCATTGCTCTGGGAGGGCTCCTCTGAATATTTTTCCCTGCCTAATGCCCTTTCCCCTTCTGCCATCTGATACAAGTCCCTGTACCCATTGTTGGCTTTCTTTCGTTCAGGCTTGATCATGTCCAATGGCCAGGAATGGAAGGAGCAGAGAAGGTTCACCCTGACAACACTGAGGAACTTTGGTTTAGGAAGGAAGAGCTTAGAGGAACGCATGCAGGAGGAGGCCTACCACCTCAACCAGGCGATAGAAGAGGAGAACGGTGGGTATATTTCCTAGGTCAGCTGCTGGAAGCTGTGGCTCATTCATTCACTGAACAGATACTAGTTAGTACTTACATGCCTGTCCTGTGCCCAGCAGTGTGTTAGGCACTAAGGATATAACTGTACAACTAACCATGGCCCTGTGCTCATGGAGCGCTAGAATTAAGCAAAAGAAGACAGGCATTAAAGACATTACTGATTATGCCCTGACCAATGTTGCTAAGTGGTTAGAGCATCGGCCCATGCACCAAAGGATCATGGGTTCGACTCCCAGTCAGGGGCACATGCCTGGGTTGGGGGTTTGCTCCCTGTTCCCTGGTCGGGGCATGTGCGGGAGGCAACCAGTTGATGTGTGTGTCTCATCTCTCTCTCTGTCTCTGTCTCTGTCTCTGTCTCTGTCTCTGTCTCTTCTCTCTCTCTCTCTGTCCCCCCCTCCCCCCTGAAAAGCAATAGAAAAAGTATCCTCTGGTGAGGATTCACAAAATACAAAAGACATTACTGATTTTTTTTTTTTGAGAGTAAAGCAAGTTATTCAAGTAGAGGAAAAGAAAGAGGCCAGAGCACCGGCACCACTATGAAAGAAGCGAAAGTACAGCCTGCTTCTGGCAGGGTGGATGTGGGCCAACTTCACAGAGTTGTGCTCCTGGTCAGTTAGTTATTGGCAGTTTGTTTCCAAGGATGTGGGTGGGTTGGGGGATTGTCTCCAAACATTGTGGTGTCAAATTCTGACTCCGCCTTCTGTTTGGGAGGGGGCGTTGTTATTGTCATGACTCCCAGGACCATGCAGGAGCCTCCAGCCATTAACTCTTTCCCTTTAATCATTCCTGGAAGTGTGGGCTCGGGTGAGAGGATGTCAGCTCCTACTTCCTCAATCCACTTGTCCGGAT
>NW_005871216.1:2745302-2751459 GCF_000147115.1 Myotis lucifugus | reverse complement strand
GTCCATCAGTTGATACTACTGATTTAAACCACTGGCCATCAGTTTGACTTCCCAGGCATTGAGTGAGTACTTGCTGTCAGATCCCGGGTGGGTGCTATGGCCAGAGCCTCAGATGTGTTTCTGTGCTCGTTATGTCATATGTCATATGTCATGTAGACTCTCAGTAGAAAACAGAAACAAACCAAGCTCAAGGGTCCACCTTTTCTTCCACCTCCAGGACAGCCTTTTAACCCTCACTTCAAGATCAACAATGCAGTTTCCAACATCATTTGCTCCATCACCTTTGGGGAGCGCTTTGAGTACCAGGATAGTCAGTTCCAAGAAATGCTGAGGCTGCTGGATGATATCATACGTATGGAGGTGTCAGTGTGGACCCAGGTAAGGGGTTCTCTTTTCATATCTTGGTTAGGGATATTGGGGCTGATGTCAGACACAGATGTTTTTATAAGCTACACTATAACCTTTTCAAACTGACTTCAACACCAACTTGTTTGAAATCAACTAGTGTGACTCTAGTGTTTTTGGTATTCTAAAATATTTATTATATACAAAGAACATTTCTAACATTCATGTAAAGCAATAAACTTTACATAGCATACACCTGTGCACCCCTGTTGTTTTATTTAAAAAGGACAGTAGTGCCATTGCCTTTGAGTGCCATTGCCTTTGAGTTCCCCCCATCCCTCGTGTCCCTCCCTAAGCCAGCCATCTCAGACCTCCTCTCTCCATCGGCCGGCTGTTTGAGATTCATTTGTGTTAGTTGCCCTTTTTATAAAATTCTGAATAGCATTTCATCTTATGAATATGGCATTCTTTGTCACTCTATTCTCTATTGATATACACTTGGATGGTTTCCAGGTTTTGAATGTTATGAATGAAGCTGCCATGTACATTCTAGTACAACTGTTCATGTGGACACATCCATTCATTTCTCTTGCATGTGTTAACGTGGACATAGAAGATGCTGCCTAAAAGTTTCCAAAACTGTTCCACTGTTCACACACCCATCAACAGGATATTATCAATCTAATTTCATAGGGTAAAGACATTTGGGGTTCAAACCTCACCCCTTTCTTGGTGGACCCTGTACTCCATTTTTGTCCCTGGGGGTCTGTGAGTCTGTCAGAAACTCTGTTCAGCCTCTCGGTCTTAAACCAGAGCAAGTGTTGAGGTCACCTCTCTGGTATCTAGAAGTGGATTTATTTTTTATTTATTTATGACCAGCATCTTTGCTTAGAGCTTTAAGGCTCCATCATATCAAAATGGATAAAGAAGTTATCATGCGTCCTGGCATATGAAAAGGCTATAATGAATGTGAGCTATTATTATTATTATCAAAGTTATTTTTGAATTCCTAGTGCTCACTTCGTCATGGTAGTCCCCAACCCAGTGATTCCACTTTTGTTCTTCCTAATAAGACAGAACCCAGGAAAGGTGAGAGCTCAGAGGGTACCCCGCTGACTTTCTCCAGGGAAAATAAATGCCTGGAACAGTAGGAAGGGGCAGCAGAGGTGGGGGGGATAAGCATTTTTTGGAGTCCAAAAATAGATGAGGTGCCTTGATGGACAACTACACATACTTGCTCTAAGTTAATTTTCACAACTGTTTAAAGATGAAATGAAGCATCCTAGTGTGTGCAGGCAGACATGGCAGTGTGTGAGAAAAGCCTGATTGTGGTCCACTGGCTCTGTGTTAAGTTCTTAATGGATTGCATGTATAACCCTGAGGCCCACAGGCACCAAGTTAAACAAAAGAGCAACAAGTTATATCCTCTTCATTTTCATTATTATTATTATCATTATTTATTATTATTATTAGAGGCCCAGTGCACAAATTCATGCACAGGAGGGGTCCCTCGGCCTGGCTGATCAGGGCCGGCCAGAGGGAGGGACCACAGTAGGTTGGCTGTGAGAGCGCACTAACCACCAGGGGGCAGCTCCTGCATTGAGCTTTTGCCCCCTGGTGGTCAGTGCGCATCATAGCTACTGGCCAGTAGTCCGGTCCTCTGGTCGTCCAGTCATAACGATCACTTGGGCTTTTATATATATAATTATTATTATCAAAATACTATAGCTAGAAAGCAACAGAGCTAATAGCCAAACCCATGTCATGTCTTAGGTCTAGGTCAGTGGTTGGCAAACTCATTAGTCAACAGAGCCAAATATCAACAGTACAAGATTGAGATTTCTTTTGAGAGCCAAATTTCTTAAACTTAAACTATATAGGTAGGTACATTGTTATTAATTTAATTAGGGTACTCCTAAGGCTTAGGAAGAGCCACACTCAAGGGGCCAAAGAGCCGAATGTGGCTCGCAAGCCGGAGTTTGCTGACCACTGGTCTAGGTGATTTTCCATTATGTTATGCTGTCTGTTTCCTACCAGATATTATTAGGGAAAATATATTCAAAAACCAATTTATTTCAGTAAAAATGTCTTACTGTTATGGAGGCAGAGAAATACATATATATATATATTTAACTCACATATCTATATAGCTATCTATAATAATAAATGTGTAATATGCAAATTAGACCAGTCGTCCTTCCAGATGACCTTCCAGACGAAGCTGGGGCTGCAAGGGAAGCCCAGGTCCTGGGTGCCTGCCAGTGGCCAGAGGGCAGCCTAGGTCACAGGGTGCCGGTGGCCAGAGGGGAAGCCCAGGTCCCGGGTGCCAGACAGAAGCTGATGCCGGCAGCTGGGGGAAGGAGGCCTACTCTTGCACAAATTTCATGCATCAGGCTTCTAGTATATCTATATAGGGATGGATAGATAGATAGATACCTCTCTCGCACATGTGATAATTGCCATGAAAAAAAATAAAATAGGATAAGGGAATGGAAAGAGAGTGGCAAGGCTACTGCCACTTATAGGATCATTAGGTGAGACCACTCCAAGTAGATGCATTTGAGTGGCACCCTAATGAAGTGAGGGGTTGGAGTTCTAGAGATTTTGGAGGAAGAGCCATCTAGGTAGAAGGAATAGCAAATGGAAAGACCTAAAGAGGAACGCCCTTGATGTCATTATAGAGACCAGTGGGGCTGGACTGGAGAAGATAAGGTGGCAGAGAGTGACAGCAAAGCATGCAACAGGTGCATGCAAGGACCCGCTCATGTAGAGCTTCTATGCCCAGAAACTGATGTAGAAGTCATCTCTGCATGTCATGGGAAATCATTGGAGAATTAATGATCAAAAAGTGAAATGATCTGACTAAACCAGTGATTTTCAAACGTTTTCATCTTATGGCATACACAAACGAATTAATTACTAAAATTCTATGGCATACCACAAAATACATTTTTTTGCCAATGTGACAAAAAATAGGTGTAATTTTTATTCATTCACTCTGGATGGCTATTGTGTTGGCTGTTGTCATTTTTTTATTTGACAATTTAAGGGAAAATAGGTTAGTGCCCACGACTAAATAGTCAGGAAGTACATGTTTTAAAACTTCTTGTGGCACACCAGTTGAAAATCACTGGATTAGACCATCCAATGATTACTCTGGCTGTTCTGTCAAATAGACTGGGAATGGGATTAAGAATGGAATCAGAAAGCCTGCTGGAGGCTATTACGGCACCCAGATAAGAAACGGTGGTTTGTACAAGGATGACAAAGCAGTTGGGGTGGTGAGAAGTGGTCTGAAATGATATACTTGGGATGGAGCACTGACATGCTTTGCTAGGGAGATGAGAAGAGGGATGAGAGCAATCAGAAGGTCAAGGTCTAAGTGTAAGCAAACAAGAGCTAGAAAGAGAATGTTTCTGTTGTCTCATAAAGTGGGATACGGCACCATAGTGTCTTCCTGTTCTGTTTTTCTCCATTAGCTCTATAGTACCTTTCCACGGATAATGAACTTCCTTCCTGGATTCCACCAAACACACCTTGGCAAATGGGAGCAACTGAAGTTGTTTATTTCTCGTGTGATCGAAAACCACAAGAGAGATTGGAATCCCGAAGAACCAAGAGATTTTATCGATGCATACCTCAAGGAAATAGAAAAGGTGAGGAAAATTGTTTCCTGTGCTTTGTTTTTGAAGAACCAATGGGGATGTACAGGTTTCCTCCTGATGCTGTAACAAGTTAACTCAGTGGCTGACAACAACACAGATTTAGCTCACAGCTTTGGAGGTCTTAAGTCTGAAACTAGTTGGACTGGGCTCAAGTCAAGGTGTTGGCAAGACTGGCTCCTGTGAGGGCTCGAGGGGAAAATCTGTTTCCTTGACCTTTCCAGCTTCTAGAGGTCACCTATATTGCTTGGCTCATGGCCCCTTCCTGCATCTTCAAAGCCATCCGTGTAGCATCTTCTCTGTTACCTTCCTTACATCTTCTCCTTACAACCCTCTGGCCTCTTGTAATTGCATTGGGCCCATTGGGATTCTCCAGGATCATCTTCCCAAACCAAGACCCTTAACTTAATCATATCTATAATGTTCCTTTTCCCATATGACATCCACAGGTTTCAGAGATTAGACATGACATCTTTGTGAGTCATTATTCAATTTACCACAAAGGAGTAAAAATAGAGGCAGAATTTCATAGAGTGTAAGAGTAGCATTAACTCAGGATGGATGACGCAATTAGGAATAAAGATATGGGTTCAATGGTATTTGGCTTGAGGTCTTGGGAATGCACAAATGCTGCCTTTTCTTCTTCTATTCTCTACCCTCCATATTTGAAGGAGCTGTATGAAAAAGGAAAAATAAGAATTGAACCTCAAAACTTTGTTTTATTATTATATGCACCTGTGCCCAATGACCTACCCCTACAAGAAAAGCTGGGTGCGTGGGAGAGTTTATCCTCAAGGACTGAGTAGAACCCTATATTGTCCACTTTCTGACATTATCGGAAAGAAATGGGGGTGGGGGAGCCAAATTAGATGTGTAGTATTTAACACTGTAATCCTTCTGATTAATAGACTTTGTATCAGTGTCATCATCTTTTTAAACATTTTTTTTATTGAGTTTTTACAGAGAGGAAGGGAGAGGGATAGAGAGTTAGAAACATCGATGAGAGAGAAACATCGATCAGCTGCCTCCTTCACACCCCCTACTGGGGATGTGCCCACAACCACGGTACATGCTCTTGACTGGAATCGAACCTGGGACCCTTCAGTCTGCAGGCCAATGCTCTATCCACCGAGCCAAACCGGTTAGGGCTCATTTTTTATTATCACATTAGTTGTTCCTCCTGTGGAAGTTGGCAGAGTGATGAATTTCTTTCCCATCCCCTCTCTTATTTCACTGTATTGGCATTATATTAATAGAAATATTGATTTCTACTCAGAGGAGGAAACTTCATGTGCTATATGGGACCACACATTAAGAGGAATGTTGAGAAATTAAAGCTCTCCGAAGAAGGTGGTAAAAATGATGAAATGCCATGAAGAATGATTGTTAGAATCAGAGAGTTTTCATATGGAAGGAAAAGATTAACTGAGAGATATACGACTTGTTGCACTTAGACAAGTTCAGTTTATTCTTTCTAGTATCAGTATAAACATTTGTTGAGTATTTGCCGTGTGCCCTTTGCCTCTCACATGATTCATAATGTTGTCTTCATGTGTGTGTTTTGTTATTTCTATTATATAAGATGGGAAACTGAAGCAGGGAGGATAAGTAACTTGCCCTTTGTCATAGAAATAGTGAATGGGGTGGCTAATATTCGAACCCAAGTCTGACTCTCCACTGTACTAACAGCTTCTCCCAAATTATAGGCATAAAAAATCATTGTCTTGATTTTCATTCACCCAAACTAAGAAACATTTCCAGCCCTTGGGGTAGGACTATGCTAACAATATTGCTGTGATAAGACTGCCTCCCAAGGAGACGGAAGGCAGAGCCTTTCTCTGGGGCTCTTTCCTCCCACCTGTCTCCCCAGGATGAAGCCCCTATGCATTGTGGCCACCAAGAACCCTAAATAAACTAACAAACATGGTGCTTTCTAGCATAAGGGCGATGATGCTTCCAGTTTCAATGAGGAAAACCTCATCTTCAGTACCCAGGACCTCTTCTTTGCTGGAACCGAGACAACTTCGACGACGCTGCGCTGGGGTCTGATTTACATGGCCCTCAAACCAGAAATCCAAGGTGAGCAAGCCTGGGCCAGGACACTACAATGCCTCCTGGACACACTGCCACAAAGTTGGGAGCAGAAGATA